>NC_058410.1:19424916-19540272 GCF_002201575.2 Neomonachus schauinslandi | reverse complement strand
CCATGGGCTTTTAAATGAGACTCCAGAAAGTACATGTATATAGATTAAAATTCAGATCCTAGAAGTAGAGGCATAATTAAAATAGATGTGTTCTAACAAAGTCTAAAATCAGGCATCAACAGAGGCATAAAAAATGATTTATCAAGAGTTAAACTGCCTGAGGAACAAAAGCTAACACTCTTTAGAAGAATATAACACAATCCATAAACTCTACACTAGATCTTTCACATCTTCAACATATAATTATTAGTTATTCAAGTTGCCAGAAAACTGACAGTAAAGAAATACAAGGCAGTAGAAGCAGACCCAGAGGATGATCATAGTATTGGAATTAACAGATAAGAATTCCAAAATCACTATGATTAATGTTAGGAAAATAAAGAAGATGGAGAATTTCAGCACAAATTTAGAAGCTATAGAAAACCATTGGGTATTCTAGAAGTAAGAATATTATATCTACAATTCAGAGTCAAGTAGATAGTTTTAAATTCAAAAAGGTACAGCAGAAAACAGGATTAGCAAACTCAAGAAAAATTAATAGAAAATATGCAAACAGAGAAAAAAGGAAAAAATAAACAGGAAACATAAAATCACATGTGTAACTAGAGTCACATAAGGAGAAGAGAGAGAGGGCAAAACAGAACCAATATTTGAGAAAGTAAAGGCAAATTTTTTTTTCAAATCTGATGAATGACATGGCCCATTAATCCAAGAAAATCAGTATTCTCCAAGTAGGATAGAAATTATGAAAAATACAGCCAGGTATACCATTAAGAAATTGTTAAAGGAAAAGAATAAGAGATGGAATACATAATAAATAAATATTAAGATAGTGGATTTAATCTCAACTGTATCAGTATTTAAATTACAAGTAAACTGTTTAAATATCGTAATTAAAAGACAAAGATTTTCAGACTAGACTAAAGACAATTAAACATAAAGCCATATAAAACTTAAAAGAATAGTAAAATATAAGACAGCATCACACAATACAATGAAAACACTAAATTAAAGCTTGTTGATATCATCAGATAAAGTACTTTTGAGGTAATATATACAACTCAGGAAGGATCTTTGTCAAACATATTTAAACAACTGCAAAAAGCACACAATTCAGGAGGGAAAATAATGGCAAAAAGTTTGAACAGATATTGCACAAAAGTGGCTATTCATTTGGCTTCTAAACATAGGAAGTATTCAACTTTATTAGTCATCATGGAAATGCAAATTAAAACCACAAAGAACTATCTCTACACGCCTACCAGAATGCCTAAAACAAAAATGTCTGATGATACTGAGAAATTGGAACTCTCATATACACATAAGATGATGAAAAAGAAAAACTGAAAAGGATCTAGAAGAGAGTTTTACTCTAGCTAAGCCTGGTAAAATCTCTCAGAGGTTATAAATCAATACTAACATTACACTGGAGTGTTTCTTTTTTTAAGGGTCTGATATTCTTTAAGAAAAAAATATATACATACATATACACTATATTTGAATATATTCAAATACATAACCCAAATGTATATTCAGATGTGTATATAAATAAATATTGATTCATATATAAACACACATACACATTTAAAATAAATATTTAGTGACCATTATTTAGTTCTTGTCATCCTGTGGATATGTTCATTCTTGAATAATGATTTCCTGGTCATCATACCCCCTCAATAGTGCTAATTAGTAAGTATACTCATTAGAGATTCAGGTGTCCCAAATACGTGGACCAGAAAAGCCTCACACCTTATAGTGGGTGCTTGAGTATGACCAGTTCCTCTCTATAACTGCGAGCTATTTTAGAGATGTCAACCTCCAAAACATGAAGAAAAATTGCAGTTTGCAAAGCATATTTTGGCATCATAAAAAATTGAATTTAATATAATATTTTCTAATTTTAATGTTAAAGTTGTTTAAAATTTTGTATGATGAGAATCTTCTCAAATCCTCCAACATTCTGGGGTCTTTTCCTTTAGTGCTCCATAAAATTATTTGATACTTCATCTCAACTGTTGTAAGAGCTCCAGCATGCTTCTTAAAACTCCAAAGACTTTCAGGAGTCTTCACATTCTCTTGGATTGGACTCTTCATACACACTTCTTACTGTCTGTGCGATATTTTCACTAAGGCTCTCAGCATGTCACTTCATCTGTCTTCCTCTCTATTTGCAGAGCTTTACTCCAAATCAATCTAGGCTTTTCCTCTTTTCCTAAGGCACCATCAACATAAGTTTCACTGAAGAATTGGTAATAGCATTACACAGAAAAATGTTTAAAAATAAGTATTAGATACCACTGTTCAGAAAAACTGCATGACCTCTCCAGTAATTCTTCCTGGACCTGATTTCCTGCTATGCTGTCAGTTGCTTTCCTTCTCCCAAGACCACTCTAGGATCATGCAAACGTTTTCTCTCTAACAGCCAGGAGAACAATCCCACAATACTTTTTACTCTATTATACAGAGAAATGGATCTCTTTTGTCTTCTTTTTCCTACTCATTTTGGCCAGTCCTAGCCAACAAGCATCTCTAAACACATCAACATCTCCCTACACAAGCACATTCATACGCCCACATGCATGCTCCTACACACACATTTGCCAATCTTGCATGGCAGTCTAGTCACAGGCAAATATATCAGGGCTTCTACTTTCCAGAATCTCACATGCCTTGGGAGAGGTATGTACAAAAGTAATTACATGTGTAGGATGTCAGAATAGGGAGATAAAGAAAGGCTCAGCAGAACTAAATCTTAAGGGAGGGTGAAAGTCTATTATCAATAAGTAAGTGGGATTCTAGTAAGGGAACTCAGAGAGAGACAATGATGTGAGAAAGTCACCTCGTTGTCAAAGACCATGACATGTGCTGAAAATAACTAGTCATCTGAAGTTACTAGAGAAGAGATTGTGTGTGTGTGTGTGTGTGTGTATGTGTGTGGGTGACATTTATAATGAGACAGGCAAGTAAACATATCTAATCAGGCATCTCAAGGGCTGGAGCTTAGAAGACAGATGCAGACTGAAAAAAACTTTTTTTTCATGTTCTGAAAAAAAAGAAAAGCTTCTTAAATACAAAATCCACTTAATGCCTAATCTATATAATTTCTATCTATATAATTTAATACCACTTAAATGCCTAATCTATATAATTTCTTAGGTGATGAGAAGGCAAATAGACTGATCTCAAAAGTGCAAATTTGTCAGTAGTCGGGTTCATCTGGTTGGGTTGATTCTGCAAATAGGTGAAAATTATTTCTGCCATTATCAATATTGTTGAGGCAACGAACCTTGAAAGTATAAAACCAACGTCTTTGAGGAATATCTAGAGGACTACTTCATCCACCTCTTTTTTAACAAGAGAACTTGAATATTGTCTTAAATAAAATATGGTTTGTTTAAATGAATCATCAACTGATTCATTATAACATAAATATGTATAATAAAATTACCAGCATTTATAAAATTTTCCAATAGCATGTGCATTATTTAATCCTCCAAGGTATTAGATTTTTAAGTTTCAGATATAATTTTTTTAAAAGATTTTATTTATTCATTTGACAGAGAGAGAGAGCACAAGCAAGGGGAGAAGCAGGCTCCCCTCTGAGGAGGGAGCCCGATGAGGGGCTCGATCCCAGGACTCTGGGATCATGACCTGAGCCAAAGGCAGATGCTTAACTGACTGAGCCACCCAGGCACCCCTCAGATATAATTTTTAACAGTACAATAGCATTTCTTTTTATCATACATTCTAGAATTTCATCCAAATGTATTTTGGTGGGGTGGAGGGGTGCATATCAAAGTGCTGTTTTTTGTTTTTCCCTTTCCAGCAGTGCCTTAATCATTAAGGCTAAATCATGCAACTTGACCTTTTCAGGGATGAATAGTGTAGGGACGGTTTAAAAATCAAGTGGTCATTCCTGTAAATACAGAGAACAAACTGATGGTTGTCAGAGGCGAGGGGAGTGGGTAGACGGGCAAAATGGGTAAAGTGGAGAGGGAGATACAGTGGATTCTATTATGGAATGAGTAAGTTATGGTAATAAAGGCACAGGATAAGGAATACAGTCAATGATACTGTAATACTGTTGTATGGTGAGAGATGGTAGCTATACTTGCGTTGAACATAGCATTACGTATAGAGAAGTTGAATCACTATGTTGTACACCTGACACTCATGTAACATTGTCAATTGTACTCAAATAAATTTTTTAAATAAAAATAAAAATGAAATAAAATCAAGTGGTCAATGTTTACCCTATGTCATTTAAATCCTTACTGTAACAATAGTCTTTAAAACCAGAATTCATCAAGAAAAAAGTAAAAGGATTTTGTAGCTTTTAATAGTTTCCCTTACACAATAGGAGGAAATAGTTTCATTCCCAACATAGAATACAAAAAATAAAATGTAATGGAATTCACACTCCATTTGTGTTAGGAAAGAGGGGAGTTTGAGAGGGGTGAGACAGGGTTTGGATGCTCATAGATTAGTTTCTCCCCAGCTTCCCCACATTCTACTCCACTGCCCCACACCAGCAGGGCTGGTGTTAGAGCAAATGGATTCAGTGTGAATTTTAAAAAGAAGAGGAAACACGGACTAAAGAAAAAGCCAAAACAAAGGAAGGGACCTGATGTCTTCCATATGTCTGATTTTCTGGGAGCACTGAGTGGCTATCTAGGATGGCCTCCACAGAGCAGAATTGATAGCGTGTTTTGTTTAGAGCTCCTTTAAAAACGAGCCACACAGTCTTTAGTCAGACACCTTTAGCTTCAGGAGGAGCACTGAAAGAGAGCAGGATGGAAGATTGAATCACTCTGGCTTAATAGGAGGTTCAGGAGACCAGTAGACAGCAGCTTGAGGATCAGCTCCTCCTCTAACACCATGAAGAAATAGAACCTGTTTTTCCTAGTCCCTCTGGTGGTGGTGGTGGGGAATGTAGGGGGAAAGTAAGGGTAGGAAATTTGAATTTTTTATTGATTTATTTTTCATTAAAAAAACTCATAAAAATTAACTTTATTTTTAGAATGGTTTCAGATTTTAAAAAAAGGGGAGATCATACATAAAGTTCTCATGTACCTCACACCCAGGTTCCCTTATTACTAACATCCTTCACTAGTATGATACATTTGTTATAATTGATGAAGCAATATTGATATTACCTAAAGTCTATACTTTATTCAGATTGCCTTAGTTTTTACCTAATGTCCTTTTTCTGTCCCAGAACACTTATGTTCCATTTAGTCATCTTGTCTCTACTTAACTTTTGGAATACATAGAATATATTTGCTTTAATGTCTTTGTCTGCAAGTTCTATTGTATGTTTCAGTTCTTGGTAGATTCATATTAATTTACTTAATCCTTACAAGAACCCTATCCAGCTTACTATTATTATTATTCCCATTTCGCAGAAAAGGAAACTGAGGCATAGAGAAATCAAGTAACTTGCCCAAAGTCACACAACAATAAATGATGGAACCAGGACATGAACCCAGGTAGTCTGGCTCCATGGGAGTAAATGCAGACCAAAAATCTGTTAGTTCAAATTGTCTCAAATTTCTTAATGAGACTGAAATTTTAGGTTCTCATAGTTCCCAGAATTCCTGAGCTCCCATAAAGAAATGGAGAAAAATGAGCATCTTGGCCATGGTATTAGCCATAAAAACAATCTGGGTTCTTGACATTCTTCTGCCTCCAGTCTTGTCTGTCAAGTGAAGGGAATGGACTAGTGTGTCAAAAAAGTCACATCAAGCTACAACCTTTTATAAGTCAATGAGAAGATAAAATCCAATTCTATTGTTTTGAGCATTTCAAGCAAGATCAGCTTATGGCTATGGTAATTCAGAGATTTGTATTGGTTTTTGTCATTAGAGAATTTTGAGCAAATTATTTTATTCTCGAAGCTCACTTTGTCTATAAAATGAGGTAACATAGAACCTACCTTATGTGGTTATTGTAAGGACTAGAGGAAATACATATAAAATATCTAACATGTTAGTTTCCTTTTCTCCATTATCATTACACATGGAGTAGTCAGAACACAGAAATGACTCATTTTTTCTTTTTTAAAGATTTTATTTATTTATTTGACAGAGAGAGCACGCACACAAGCAGGGGGGAGGAACAGGCAGAGGGAGAGGGAAAAGCAAGCTCCCCATGGAGCAGGGAGCCCGATGAGGGGCTCGATCCCAGGACCCTGGGATCATGACCCAAGCTGAAGGCAGACACTTAAACAACTGAGCCCCCCAGGAGCCCTGAAATGACTCCTTCCAATCCTCTAAAATGGCAGTGATTTCTCTAAGAAGTTTGTAATAATCAAATCATAGCAAGTATAGTTCTGTAATCACCAGGGACTGCGGGTCTACAAGTGACTCATTTGTTTATATGCCAAGGACTTCCTTTACTACCCAGAATCAAAAGAAAGAACCAGCAGACATGCCCTACTTAGAAACATTACCCTTCTTGCCTTTTATTCTGTTTATTGAAAGTCCTTTAGATGGACATACTAATTACCATGACATGAATGGTCAGTAGATTGAAAGTAAACATACATTTCGTTTCAGGGGTATCCTTGAAAATTTCTTTAGGTGATAGGAACTCCTTTTCTATGATGCAAACAAACCTAGGCTAGGTTAAATCTGATTCATGACATATTAGTACGGCTGGGTTAATATATTATTGTCCATCCTAGGGAAGTGGTTTTGACCGATGCAGGGAGTAAGGAAGGGAGAGAACTTAGGGTATTTGAAGACAGGAAGAGCCATGCACCAGCAGACATCAGGTTCCACAGTTTCTAGTGACCCATGACATTAACATTCCAAATGACCTCCCCATGTCTTTACTATAGGTATTGAAGGATTCACTAGCTTTGGAAACTTCTAGAAAATCCTGTCTATGAATTCTGAACATTACTGGCATTGCTACATCTGCTTCATATGGCAAACATGGATTCTGTTATAACTTTTCTTATATTCATCATTTGAAATAAAACTGCTTTTATGTTAATAGCTGGATGATAGATGTGGGATTTTCTTCAAAGGCTGGTAACAAAAGAATAGACTTTTGACTGCCCTCATTTTGAAATGGTAGCCCTACCCAATCGTCTTTGGATATTAATTTGAACATATACAAATGAGATGACTGAGCACTATAGGAAGTGGGGTCCCATCTGATGCATTCCTTTCCATCTGGGATGTCAGAAGACGACATTTCAGAATATGACTCAGTTGTAAACAGAACTACTCTTCAAGAATTGGAAAGAAGAAAAACCTTGCTTTTTACTCTCAAAGAATGTTGATGTCATATCAAGAATATGATCTTACTATGCGAAGGCTAGTGATTGTATTTTTGCACTACATGGATTGTCTAATTCTGATCAATAATCAGGATAAGGAGAGGAGAGGAAAAAGAATGTGGGGCTCAGGGGAAAGTCTATACAATGAAGCGAGGTACTCACTTCCATTCAGAATCAAAACTGTTAAAATTACTTTGCTGTTTCTTGACCCTTCATGAAGCAGCAACAGAATAGCCCAATTGATTGAAATAATCAAGCTCTGAATGTATTAATACACACAGATTTCAAATAGTAATCATATTTGTTGAAATTATAATTATGCTCCAGAAGAGATTGCATTTGAAGATATCCAGAAGATGATATTTGAAGACCTACTGGTTGAAATGACAAGTGATCTGTGGAAGGGGAAGGACCAGTCTAAGCTGGGATTTTGCACCTACTTTATCAGAAGTAATCTCTTCATAAGACAAGGTAATGGAAATTGTAGCACAGGAAATGGGTAGCATGAAACATTATCATTTTAAAGCCTTTGCACAGTTATGCATAGAACAAGATATGCACAGAAAAAGAAAAAGGAAAAAAAAAAAGCCCCGGGCAGAGCAGATGGTTTGATGCACACTACCAGTGATTTGTGTGCACACAGTTTAAAATGACAGTCTTTATTGTTCCCTGAACATGACTTCGGATGATAGAAGCAAAGTCAACAGGCTTAAAAATATGCAGACATGTTAATACAATTTTATAAATGGAGATTGCACTTCATCTATGAAAAAAAAACTCAAGGTCATTCCTTACCATATGTCATAAAGATATTGGCTTTACTGAGAGATGAAAAATACAGTCTGGAAAGAACTATGAGATGCAGCCACCAACTTCTAAAACAGAGTCATAAAAGACAGAAACACTGAGGGACATTTGTCTTTGAAAAATACTGTGGCTAGGGGCGCCTGGGTGGCTCAGTCGTTAAGCATCTGCCTTTGGCTCAGATCATGATACCGGGGTCCTGGGATCGAGCCCGGCATCGGGCTCCCTGCTCAGTGGGGAGCCTGCTTCTCCCTCTCCCACTCCCCCTGCTTGTGTTCCCTCTCTCTCTGTGTCTCTCTCTGTCAAATAAACTAAAAAAAAAGAAGAATGAAAAATACTGTGGCTATCATTAGAACGAATCAGCCCCAACAAACTCATTTCAACTTGGAGTGTCAAAACCAAAAATATAAAACAAAATAACAATTTAAAAAATTAGAAAACAAAAACAAACATACATACAGCACAAGAGAGTTTGCAGAGTAAGCATCTGTTTTTAAAGAGAATATTCAATAGAAGATTTTGAGAGTATTTAAGGGAAAATTAAGGTATAAAACTGAAATAAGAACTTTTATTATTAATTAGTAAGGCTTTACCTTCTAGGGGGAAAGTTAATTCAAGTCTGCCTATAAGTTGGACATACTTTCTTTTAGAGGGGGAAGAATGGGTCTAAGTGAGGGCTAAAAGGTGTGACTATTTAAAATTCCAGGTAGGGAATATAAAATGTACTCAAAAAGATACAGAAAACCCAAACTACATTTCTCTTCCATATTGTGTTCAGTTCAAAGAAAGAACCAGAAAATTCTGGAATAAAAGGGAAAGGATAAAAGAAAGCTGGGAAGGGCGCCTGGGTGGCTCGGTTGGTTAAGTGACTGCCTTCGGCTCAGGTCATGATCCTGGAGTCCCGGGATCGAGTTCCGCATCGGGCTCCCTGCTCGGCGGGGAGTCTGCTTCTCCCTCTGACCCTCCCCCCTCTCATGTACTCTCTCTCATTCTCGCTCTCTCAAGTAAATAAATAAATCTTTAAAAAAAAGAAAGCTGGGAAAAGAAAAGCAAGGGAGAGAAAAACCAACAGATTTTCACTCGTGGATGAATGGTGGACTGCTGCCGCTGGACCCCAAAGAGGTTGAAGCCACATCATAGATGGTGCTGGAAGATCAAAAGGCAAGGTGTCCTTTGGTTACCAAATGAGATGGTTGGAAAATAAATGGCAGAAAGTTTTCATGCCTTGCCTATTCTCACCCTGTATATGTCCACAGAGAGTACCTACTTCTGTCTTAAATGTAAGAACTCCTGGGTCTGCTACAGTCTGCAAAACTGGAATGGATTTAAGCTTGAGGCCCCAGAACCAAGGTGATAATAGTGTACACCCAATCTGGATGTCTCGCTCCTTCAGATAATGCTATGGAGATGGAGCTGTGGTTGGATTCTGGGGATCCACAAGCCCCTTGAAATTGCATGCCCATATTTGATTTGCATTCTTCATATGCATTTTTCTGGAAGGAGCGAGCACACTTGCATCAGGTTTTCACAAGGGCTCAATTATAACAAAATGTTAAGAACCACTGTAAAATAAACAGAACTTTGTACATGAAGCAGGTGAGCAGGTAAGATAACAGCTACATACAGACCATAATGCTAAAGTTATTGACTACCTACCCGTGTCATACTCTGTGTTATGATAATGATATAAAGGTGTATCCAGCATATAAATGATAAAACCAAGGCCTGGGGTAGATTAAAAAACAACAACAACAACAACATATCAACTGTCACACAAGTGATTAACTCTTCAGGCTCTCAATTTAGTCTCTGTTATAATTGTTGATGTCCCACAGGGCTTTGCCCTAAAACCTGTCTCTTGTGCCAACTTCTTTGGGCATTCTCTTCCTCTGACTTCAATTGCTATCCCCATGTTGCTAGTTAACAAATCTGTATCTTGAGCATACACATTCCTCCTAAGCTCCAGGACAGTAAATACAATTGCATATGAGACTTCTGCTGTTACAGGACTTCAAAGTCTGTGTGCTTTTCATTCGAAACGAGATCATTTTCCTCTAACATTTCCTTTCAAAGCATCTGGAATCATCATTATCAACTATCTGGTGGCACAGAGAGAAAAATTTAAAATGGAGTAAAAAATAGAACTACACTTGATTTCTTATTGTCTGTTAACACACACACCCAAACACTCTGTTCACTCAGCTTCCTAAATATTTCCAGAACTTACCACTTCTGTGTTCTACTGCTTATATCTCTTTTTTCTATTTTATTGAGATATCATTAGCATATAACATTATAGAAGTTTAAGGTGCACAACTTATGACTTGATATATGTATATATTATGAAATGATTATCACAATAACTTAGGTAACACATCCGTCACTTTACATAGTTATATATTTTTTTTCTTGTGGTGAGAACTTTTAAGATCTACTCTTGTAGTAATTTTCAAATATACGATACAGTAGTTACTAACTATAGTCATACTGTACCTTATATTCTCAAAACTTATTTATCTTATAACTGGAAGTTTATACTTTTTTGAGCCCCTTCAGTCAATCCCCCCTACAACCCACCACTTACGGCAACTGACAGTCTGTTTTCTATATCTATGAATTCAGTTTTTTAATATCTTATGTATTTGAGAGAGGGACAGAGAGCATGAGAGAGACAGAGAGAGCATAAGTGGGGGGAGGGACAGAGGGACAGGGAGAAGCAGATTCCCCGCTGAGCAGGGAGCTGGACTCTGGTCTCAATTCCAGGACCCCGAGATCATGACTTGAGCTGAAGGCAGACACTTAACTGACTGAGCCACCCAGACACCCCTGAATTCAGTTGTTTAGGTTCCATATGTAAGTAGGATCACATTTTGTCTTTCTTTGTCTAACATTTCACTTAGCATAACATCCTCCAGATGCATCTATGTTGTTGAAAATGGCAGGAATATAGATAGACAGATAGATAGATCTATATCACATTTTCCACATTTTCTTTATCCATTTGTCCATCAATGGACACTTAAGTTGTTTCCATGTCTTGGCTATTGTAAATAATGCTGCAATGAACAAAGGAGTGTGGCTATGTCTTCAAGATAGTGATTTCATTCCTCTCAGATGTATACCCAGAAGTAGAATTGCTGGATCATACGGTAGTACTATTTCAATTTTGGGGTTGTTGTAAGGCCAATTCCACTTCTCCATCCTAATCTAACCTCCAGTGGCTAAGCCCCATTGATTCTCCTGCAATCCCTTTGAAGCAAGACCCCAGTGGACCTCCCATGTAGTGTCCCTCTATGCTGGCAAAAATGGATATCTACCTTGGACTCTCTTTTTCCCACTGGAGAAACCACAGGTCCAAGGGGGCCGTCTCGGTGCAGTTCTGTGCCAGTCAGCGAAGGGCTATCCAGTCAGAGTATAGCCACTCCTCTTACCCTTCTAATGTGGTCCTTCTAGGTCCCTGTGGTCCAGGGAGGGGTGTTTCAGCCCTGAGTTCTGGGATATTCACAATGGTGCCTTGTCTATGATAGTTGCTAGTTGGTCTTGTGAGAGGGCACTGAAATGGGGGATGTTCTATGTTACCATCCTGATGACCTGTTTATATCTCTTATGCAAATTTGATCACATGATCCCCTCCATATCCATCCTTGGCCTGTTGAGCTTTCTGAAGATTTCCATTTCCCTTAGGATAGCCTCCAGATTTCCTGCTTCCAAGGACCTTCATAATCTAGTTCTTGCTTCAGACGCATCTTTTGTAACTCCAAACTCCAGTCTCAGTGAACAATTTGCATCTTTCTGAATAATCCTGGCTCAAACTCATATATTTGCTATTTCCTCTATCAGTAACACTTACCCTGCTCCTTCCTCTGACTGACTCTTACAGATGCTTCAGATTTGGATTTAGTCATATGTTTGGGGAAAATGTTCTGACCCCTCTGGGATGAGTTGGATCTTCCTAGTGTGTGCGTGCATAACACCCTGTGCTTCCTCCATCACAGCGCTTATATTCAATGGTCTTATTCTCCCACTAGGTCATGTCTGTCTTGGTTACTCTTGTACTCCCAATGTTAAGCAGAGTGTCTGGCAAATGTTAGGTATCCCATTAATCCTGTTGAATGGATAAATCTAACTCAATCCTATGAGTGGATCCCCTTTACATGATCCTGACTAATGCTAACTTGATTAGGGTTGCCAGATAAATACAGGTTGCCCAATTAACTTTGAATTTCAGATAAACAATGAAAAAATTGTAGTATAAGTATGTCCCAGATATTGCATGGGACATACTTATACTAAAATATATATATTTTTTATATAGTTTATATATATATATATATATATATATATAGTTTATCTGAAATTCAAACTTAACTGGGCAACCAGTATTTTTATTTGTTAAATATGACTGCCTTATTAACTTTGGCATTTGCATGGTCCTTTTTCAGGGACTGTGCAGATCTTTTTTTTTTTTTTCCCCCACACTAAAAATGCATCTCCCACAGGCTTCAAAGGTGGTCAGTTTGCCAGTAACTTCCATCATGCATGACTTGAACTGCTGAGGCTCTTCCTCTGACTCATCTCTAGCTTTATTGCTGACTCAGCTTCTGGATTTCTCCCTACATAGCTCGCATTGCCTACTTGCTTTCCTACTATTGACTATGGCCTAATGTCTACATCCCAATGATGTTTTTTTCACTCACTCATATCTAATCTTATGGCTACTAAGTCCATTGCCTGGGTTCTCCTTCTATTATACCCCATCCTTGGAGTATTATCACAGCTAAACTTAGTGATGAGAACTCCAAGACTCTCTGTTATCTTTCTGGATAGTTCTAATTGTTAGGGAATTTTTGTGTTAGATGGAAATTATCTTCCCTGTAGCTTTGACCTATTTGACTTCAATAGACAGTTCCCTTCTTGAAAGTAGAGAAATATTTACTATGGTATCTCCAACATCTTTGACAGTGACTGGCACATGGAATGTTCTCATGAATGTCTGCTAAATAAAAATGGATATTATTGTCTTCAGAGCTACACTGTGTAAAGTGAATCTCTTCTCCACAGTCAGTTTTTCAAATATGGTAACTATGTTACAGAGAGAGGTCCGCATCAATCTTGTCTGTCATAGGCTAGGCATTCCCCTTTCCTTAAATCATTTTTCATTTGAGAAGCGGTATATTTGGCATGGAAGAAGCGCTTACTTGATAAATGTTTGTCCATGAAGAATTTATCAATATTTAATTTAAAATGGCAAATGTTGATATGAAAATTTAATGCTAGCTATAGCTTCAAAAAATAGAGATTACTGGAGAGTGTAGGTAAACAAAATATTAATGGTCAAAATGATCATGACATCCCCTAAAAATATATACCATGCTAACCATTCAGTGATGAGGAGACGTAACTGAATATATATTGCCTAGATCTTTTGAAAATGCAGTTGTGTGTACACATACCCAACTATGCCCACAATCTGAGATATTTTAATTTGAAATACATTACTCTAATTTTTGTGCTATGCTTTGAAAAAAAACTTGAACAATTCTCCAGTGTTGTTGCTACTTGCCCACATGAAGTGTTTAGGTATAATTGGCCTCAACATTTAACATGTTCCAGGATAGTATCCAGCATTCTTTTTTTATGAAACACATTTATTTCCATTTTCTTTTGAAATAATTAGCAAGAGGAATGATTATACCATCCATTGTTGTTTTCCAAAGAGACCTATAGAGGACTGAATAAAGGAGGAGGAGAAACCAATGATTCAGTGTAATAATTAGAAGAAAACTCATGCTGGAAAATGGCAAGGTGCACATTTAAGTGCTAGATATACCTTAATTAGTTATTAAAGAGGGAGGTATTTATCAACATATCTTCAAAATTGCATCCTATCCTTCAGCTCACTTGCCAATCTGAACAGCTCTATTTGATCACCTGTCGTAAGTAGAAAAACTAAGATTTTTTTATTATTAAATTATTTTTTTAATCAGAAACATCTGAAGTGGAATGAGAAGCTCAACACTTTCCTGCTTTTTATTTAGAACCCATGCTAGTTGCTAAGATGGCATATTGACATATTCTTTATTTAAATCTGACTTGAGGTTGTATAATAGTCTCTCATTTCTGTGGTCTAACCAATATGAGTGGGGTATGAGGAGGAAGAATCTTACTTTACATTAAAGTTTTCACGTGGCCACACAACCAAACCGTGGCTAGTTTGGTTGTTACAGAAAGTCCAGGCATAATTAAATGGATGGGAAATAAAGGGGATTCTGCTCAGCAAGATTCCCTAAAGGAAGCGTGTCTTAATCACATACATAGAGGAAAATGAAGAAGAAATTTGGTTGTGTTTTGCCTGTAATCAAAGGGTTCATCTTAAAGACAAGAGTTTCTGAATAGAAAGCCCTGTTTTAGAGTGTGGGTGGGTGGGTATATTTACACAGAGAGGGAGAAGGAAAAAGGAGAAGGGGATTTAACCCACTGTCATGTTGGTATCAAACCATACAATAGCTCTGGGAGTAATCCTGAGACTCTGCAGTACATGAAATCATTTCTATCTTAGTCTGTTCAGTTTGCTCTAACAAAGTGCCAAAGACTGTGTGGCTTATAAACAAAAGAAATCGATTTCTCACACTTCTACTGTCTGGTAAATTCAAGATCAAGGTGTCGGTAGATTTGGTATCTGGTGAGAACCTACTTCATGGTTCACAGACAAGTGTCTTCTCTGATGTGTCCTCACCTGGTGGGAATAGGTGAGACAGCTCTCTGGGGCCTCTTTTATAAGGACACTGATCACTTCCCAAAGGCTCTGCCTCCTAACTCATCACATTGGGGGTTAGGCTTCAACATATGAGTTATTGGGGAGGGACATAAACACTCTGTTCCTAACAGTCTTTTTCCCAGCAAATGCAACAGCCAACGTGAGTCAGATTGTGGGGAGTGTCTGTGTTCTGGCTGCAGATCACCTGTTTATCCTCCTACAGGACTAGCAGTGGTCTCCTTGCCCCTCCCTCTCCCTCACCCTCACATTGCCTCTGCTCCGCTAGGCTTTCTCTTAAATAGGAGATCTGAGGGGAATCCCTGGGGTAGATTATAATAGGTCGCCAGAGAAAGTGCTTCTATTTTAAAAGAAAAAAACAAGAAAAAGAAGGTTCTGCTGGCTCTATGATACTCCCTCTGACAAACTGCTGCTTAGAAGGCAAATCTATTGCTCCTGCACCTGCCGGAGGACTTGGAAGACAGTTGTGGGAGAAAACCTCTATACTGAAGATTTTTCTCTTCTGAGGGTACAGCGAGTGAGGAGTGGTCAACCTCCCATAAGAAAAAGGGGATGAGGGATTTGTGCCAGAACACTCTTAGGAAGAGACCTGTTCGAGGTCTGCTCAAACAGAAGATACAGAAACTCTCCAAGCCATATGTCGCAAATGATGTTGAGATTGAATTACCTTCCTTCTCACCTGTCTCTCTGCTGTCAGAGTCAGGAACCTGAGAGCCTTAGGGTTTTCTTTATTTGAATTGTAGCATTTGTTCAAACTATATCCCTAAACCCCTGACTGGGCTACTAAAAATAGTATGATTCCCGAGACAAATAATGAGTAATACTCTACCCAGAGCCATAGGAGAGGGAGGAGAATGCTTACAGCTGACATTTGAAGAAGAATCAGTGAGGGAGAGAGGAGGAAAAAAAAAGACTGCAAGAGCTGATATCAGAAACACTCCGGTCCCTTCCAATTGTCTCTCGTTTTGTCTGCTCCCACAGACAAAACTGAGGAGTTTCAGAAACATTCATAGATATTGAAGACATCCTCTGAGAGTTGTCCTTGGATAGTTTAAGAAAGAGCAATGTGAAATGATTCTTAAAATTTTAAAAAATGATATCCAGGGGAATTGTACATGACCCTATTGATTAAACCACAATTTACTCTTATAAATAGGAAAATCATATTAATTGCAAAAGGTTTAGTTCCAATTTGAACAATTTGATGACATCAGTGCCCTAAAAACCATTCACACCTTCTGAGAAGCACAAACAATCTAAACACACCCCAGCTTAAGTTCTTAGCACAGAGCCATGAAACAAAGCCCTGGGCTTTTCATCGCACTAGGACAGTTGAAAAACTCTAGTATCTCCCTTATGTAACTTGTGGGTAATTGTAAATTAAGCTCTAAAGAAAGAGCACTAACCATCATTAATCAGGCATACCTCGAATCAGTTAAAATAGATGGGATTATTTTGGCAATTGGCATGAGATATTAGACCCTCAGGTTGAGGGTGAATTGGTGTCAATTCCTAAATCCTTCCACAGCAACTGATCCAGATGATACTATATGAAATGATTTTTGAAGTTAATGTAATTCAGATGATTTTGCAAGTTAAAGTAATGTTCATAAAAAGTTAATTTAATTTGTTTAGTTCAGAGAAAGTACAGAAAAAAAGCAGTTCTTTCCACCCAAGTGAACAACATTGACTTCGAGGACAGTTGTCTTCAGACTTTAAAACAGAAAAATTAGTGCCCCCCCGCCCCACCCCCACTCCATAAATCAATTGTGATCTTATGCCTTAGCACTTTCTAACCAAAACTCCACTGTGATTATTGTGGCAGTTGTCCCAGAACAACCTACAAGGATTTATTAATTCATTTTTATATTGCATTAAGACTCAAATTTGATATAACTGTAGGAACTCTGCCTTTAACTTCAAATGATACTCATGAATCACCTGTCCAACATTGTTATTATTATTATTACTATTTATAGAGAGGGAGAGATCCACATTTCCCCAAACACTGAAGATTGATTTTTAAATCAGTGATCCACTGGAAGTGGAAGTGATGAATGGGATTCTCTTCTCTCAAAGCATCAAGTGAGAGTTTCAAAGAACATCACAGAGCAATAAATCATTGACAGATTTTGATGGCCTCATCCAAATGTAGTCACCTCTACAGTCTCATTTCAGAGGTAGAATTAGGGGTTCAAACAGGTTGAGAAAGCACTGTTGAAAGTTAAGTTTTGGGGAAATGACTCTTTTCTATACAGTCAAAGAAGACCTTCTCATGAATTCTGGTAACAAGAGAAGGGCTAACTCTGACCTAATCTGGAGCACCTATCTAAAGCAATGATAGACATTCTGTTCAGTGGTGAATCCAGTGAGATTTTTTCCATTTAAAAATAACCTAGCTCTCCCTAAAATTATGGCCTATGAGATAAGAGTTGTCTTGTTTCACCTAATCTCTAGACTAAAGATTTGGAGTCTGGCTCCAAACAATTATATCTGCTGTGGGACACAAGGGCAAAATTAAAAGGCCAAGAGTTTATCAAAATGTATCCAGGTATTCTGGCAAGAAAATGTGGATCCCTTGAGGATTCTCAGCATCCCTGGGACATGCCATTAGCTTCTAGGGGAACTGATCTGCAGGAGAAGGAATGGGTTATTTTTTGCTTAGGCTGAAATACAAATCACAATAAAGTTAGACTCTGTGATCTATTGTGTCTAAATGGATTGAGAAAGAAAGAAAGAAAGAGAAAGAGAGAGAGAAGGAAGGAAGGAAGGAAGGAAGGGAGAATGTAAGAAAGAAAAAAAGAAAGAAAGAAAGAAATCAGATGCAGCAAATGTAAATTCTAGTATTAATTTATCTTTTAAAGAGGCTAAGCCAATTTTATGCTACAAACATGTTTAAGCACCTGAGCTGTACACTGTGGGAAGCTGAGAAGCAGAGAGAGTGAGGGCATGAAAAGAATAATAATTTAATTCTATCAATATTTAACAAGTGCGGTAGCAGGAAGGTACTGTGGGAAACACCCTCCGTGGGACCTGAGCCCCCAGCGG
Source organism: Neomonachus schauinslandi (assembly GCF_002201575.2). Taxonomy (NCBI): domain Eukaryota; kingdom Metazoa; phylum Chordata; class Mammalia; order Carnivora; family Phocidae; genus Neomonachus; species Neomonachus schauinslandi. Next base: position 19,522,354 of record NC_058410.1, on the reverse strand, counting down.
GCCCTGCCATGTCTTCCCTTTCACAGGAACACTGGAGGTTAACACATACTGTCCACGTGCCCCCTCAGGAAGCTGGACTGCCATCTGCAGTGAGGGAAGCAAAAAGAATGTCGGCAAAGCTGTGTAAAGACCTTTTGTTGAGAAATCACGCCTGCTGTGTTTTATATTTTTATAAATACTAAAGAAGAGCTTGTTTCTTTGTAGCTCAAATAAGGCAATCAGAAATTCTAATTGCATGCTACGAGGGTCGCCCAGCTTCTATCCAGGGGAGCGTAAATAGAAGTGAGGAGAACACCCTCTCTTTGCTGGAACCCCTAGTGGGCTTCCCCGTGGGCTTTAGCTACAGAGTGAGGACAAAACAACTCCGTGTTTTCCAAAGCAGCTTCACGCACCCTGACTACCGGAAGCGGAAGCCGATGAGCCTGAAGAATGTCACCTGCAGCAGGGGGCTGCAAACATTGCAAGGACCAACTGTGTGGTATTTAGCTTGGTGGTCACAGGGGAATAAAGGGAGACTATAAGCCTTCTGTGTTTTTCTTTTAGTGTTTTAATGTCCTGAAATTTCTGTCTCATCAAGATTCAAGAGAATCCAAGGATGGGCTCAGCCACAGGCAGCACTTAAGGTGATGAAGCATCTTCCAGGATCAGGGGTTTATAAAATCAGTCCTTGTCCTTTAGGCACTTTTCTTTCAGGGACAAAGTCAATAAATATCTAACAATGAGGCCGATAGATATATATAAGAGTTGAAAATCTAGTAATTAATAATAGCAATAATAATATAAAGCAAAATTTGGTCATTGTTAAAAAAAGGAAAAAAGAAAAAGAAATACATCCTGCTGTTAGAAGAAAAGAGAAATTATTTCTAAGACATTCGAAGGATAATCAGTGATAACTGAATAACGAAATTAAGATTTTTTTTGTCAATACTTAGATATTACTGAGAGAAGAACAAAAATTAGTAATGAAATTCTAAAGGGGAAATAAAACCAAAATGAACTAGTTATTTTCTAGCTAGGTCTTGGTGAGTAACTGAGTAAGCTGGTTCCACCAAGTTGGTACTTTAGTTTGCTCATCTATAAACCCAACATAAAATAGAAAACAAGCTGGAAATAACCATTTCCTTCCTATTTAATGGAGACTCCTAGGAGGATGGCTGAACTGATCCCAAAATGATGTTTTGAGCCCTTCAGCAAAAAAGACGTGAATTGTATTATTGTGAACAAGGTGCTTAAGGAGGTACTAACACACACAAAAGGTTATATTACACTAGTGTGTGCATCTGAGATAGGAAAAGAGATTACTCTGATGTATCCTGTTTCATATGAACAAGTTTGCATTATCTAAGATTCTAGGATCTTTGGAAGTTTAAAATACACTTTATGAAAGTCATAATTCTTAAGGCTATTTTCTTAATTTCAACAAAGTTATGAGAAGATAATCCACTATAAGAAGACATTAGGTTAGGTGCTGGAGGTACAACAATAAGGAAGATATTTCTGATCCTCAAGGAGCCAAGAGAAACGAGGTGAAGTCGCAAGCTAGTTAATGCAGTCAGATTCTGTGGTAGACAGATGTACAATGGATGTAACAATAGAGAAGAAAAAGCAACTAAGTCTATCAAAGGATTCAGAAAAGAGTTTACAAAGAAGGCAATATTGGAACTGGGTCATACAGACAGAATTGGTGTACCTAGGTGATAGGGCGAAGGCAGACCAAGCATAGGAAAGTTCATGTAAATGTTTGGACCTATCAAAGAAGACACAGAATGGTAAAGGTTCCATGTGGCGGGAGCTTAGGTGGGGGCGGGTCAGGTAGTGGGAGCTGGATAAGAAACCAGTGCTCTTATTGCATGGATATCTTCTCTTTTATTTCAATTATTTTTTTTTCAGGGCTGTCAAGTGATTTTTTTTTCTGAGAATATCTGCATATGTACTCCTTTAAACCATGATTTCTCAACTGCTCTAGCCTTCTGCTGTATTGAAATGGTGTCCTACAAAGTTCGCTATCTAAGGATCAAATTGCATATATTTATTTCCTCTCTTCATAGTTCACCTGGCTTCATAATTTATCCACATGCCTGATTTTGAGGTGATTAATCTGACACAGAGAGCCATAAACCACTGAATGCTAATGACTTGCACTGCCTCCCAGGGGCTTTGTAACTGCCTATTTACAATAGGCTCTCTGTTTAATTCTTTAGCAAATACGGAAAATGAGTCACAACAGAGAGACAAGATACTTAATTTTTAGACTTGAAAGTTTACACTTAATTTGGATAGAACAGAACGTTAATATGGTCTCCGGGAAGCTCAGCAACCCTGCTCCTGAGCCATCCTGGCACACGAATCTAGTATAAGCTGACTCACAAATATAGTATAGACCCTTCATCAAAAGGACTCTCTATCAACACACTTGTAAATTAACAAGTTATAGAATTTCAGGATTGAAGATAATTCAATAAATAGTTATCGAGTGCATAATCTTTTCCAGGTACTGCTGCAGGAGATGGAGATACAGCAGGGAGCAAAACAAAGTCCTGGCCTTCCAAGGCTTACATTTTAGATCGAGGAGACTGGCAAGATGTACATACAGACATACATATCTAAAACACGGAAGGGGAAGAGAGAAAGATGGTGATATCAACCCTATTGTATATTGAAGATCAGGGAAGACCTCCGCAGTCAGGTGATATGTTAGAGATCTCAAGTGTGGGAAAATGCCAAGCCCCAAGCACTAGGGTCCTGTGTTATGATCGGCTTAAGGTGTTCGAGGGGAAAAGCAAGGGGGTTGTGTGGCTATAGCGAAGTCAGAGAGAGCAGGATGCTAGTGAGTATTGGAGCAATAGCAGGGCCAAGATCATAGAGAGCCTTGTGGGTTTTGTCTTGGACTCTGGATTTTGCTCATGGTGAGATTTGGCTCCCCTGGGAGCCACTGGAGGGTTATGTGCTGAGAAAAATCATGGTCTGAGTTATGTCTTAAAATGATCATTCCAGCTGCTGACTGACAAGAGATGGTGGGGACACAGAGAGGAAGCCTGAGGCTCCTGCCATAATTTGGTCACAGGTGGGTGGTAGTGTCTCAAGTGGTAAAAGCGGTGATATGTAGGAGGTGAAAGGAGGCTTGATTGTCAATCTGTTTTAAAGGGCACCTAGGCGGCTCAGTTGGTTAAGTGTCTGCCTTCGGCTCAGGTCGTGGTCCCGGGGTCCTGGGATGGAGCCCCACATTGGGCTCCCTGCTCAGCAAGGAGTCTGCTTCTCCCTCTGTCCCTCCCCCCTGCTCATGCTCTCATGCTCTCTCTCAAATAAATAAATAAAATCTTAAAAAAAAAGTCATCAGAACCCGAGGGCATGGATTTTGTCTGCTTTATTCTCTCTGTATCTACAACTTTTTTAGATCAGTACCAGACACATAGCAGTCAATTTTAAATATTTTTATAATATAGAATGAAAGTAATGGCTGGTGGATTAGATGGGGTGTGAGAGAAAGAACAGATTCAAGGATGGCTCCAAGATTTGGGGCCTGAACAACAAGAAAGCAGGGACGACACCTGTTGAGATGGTGAAAACTTTGGGACAACAAGTTGTGGGGTGGGAATTGAGAGTCTGGTTTAAGCTGTGGTAAGTAGGTGGTGGGTATAAAAGTCTAAAGTTCAGAGCACAGGTCAGAGGTGAACATTTGGGAATCAACAAAATACACACAATATATAAAAGCATAAAATGGGGTGATTTCAACCAGGGAATAATGTAGATAAGAAGAGAACTGGGATCCTTGGGAACACCACCATCTCATAGTATTGAGGATAATGGAGAATTACAAAGGAAGTCTGAGAAAGAATGGCTAAAGAGGAAGGAGGAGAAGTAGAGAGTGTCCACCCAGAGGGAAGAGAAGAGGATGTGTCGATGATGGGAATCCTCTCCTGTGCAAATGTAGCCAGGGGCCCAGTGAGCACTGCTCAGGGCTGCCACTGCACCAGTCCTGGGGAGATTACTGCTATCCCTACAATGGAGAATGGGAAGAACTGAGTGAGTATAGACAACTTCTGTACATTTTTTTTTCTGTAAATGAGGGCAGGGGGAGAAGAAGAAGATGCAAGGTTGTAGCTGGAGGAGAGTATGGGGTCAAGGGAAGTCCCTGTAGGGTGGAAAATCCTGGTGAGGTAAGAACGAGCTAGATAAATTCAAGGTCGGCTGACAATACAATATTTCACAAGCAATACAAACATTGGAATAATAATCCTTTGAATCTCATAATCCTGCTTTACTTCCTTATGTTTTTACTGAAACAAAATGGACTTCAGATACATTTGAGGACTGGATCCCTCCAGTAATACTTCTGATTCTGAAGCGTGTTCTTGCCTCTACAACACCTTCTCTCTCCTTCTTCCTTCTCCCTCTTTGTTAATATGTAGGTCAGAAGTGGATAGTCCAGCTGAGTGCATTTAATGACCACATTCCTCGCCAGTCTTTTGCTCATTCCTGTTTTGCACTGGTGCGTCTTTGGATCAGCTGTCTCCTTTCCTGGGGAAATGACCCATTCTCTGGACCTCCACCTCCATGTCCTTTCACTCAACGAGGCAGAGGAAGGCTTTTCTTTGTTGCTACTACTTGACAGAAAGGAACCTCATAATTATCAGCCAGAATCAAAAGGCGGTGGTGGCTAAATTGTTATATAGTTTTACAGAATCTTGTATGAAGGATGAATTATTTAAAGCCACGAAAATTGCTATGAAAATTTTAAAAGTCATGCTATTATTATTTCTGAAACACTGTCAGAAGAGACACCTAAGCATATTAATTGGAATGGCTCTACAAAATAAACTTATCAGGCAAAAAAAGCAATAAACCTTAGGATATTTGGGAAATTAGAATCTAATGAGAAAACATCTTCAATTTAATTTATTTCACTGAAGTTTACCTTGCGCAAGGTGCTATGAGGGCTTGTTGAATAAGAAATAGTTCCATTGTTAAAAAAGGGAAAACCAAAATCAAGTATCAAGTTATAATTATTTGTAGCAACCCACAACACACACACCCCCCAAATTACTCTCCAAACATATCAAACATTTTCATATTTAGTCTTCCTGCACAGTTATTCCAACTCCCTAAGGCATCCTTCCTCCAATTCTCTGCCTTGAAATCCCCATCCTTCAAGATCAGCTTCCTGGGGACTCTGGATCTTTACAATAAGAATTAACTCCTTCCTCCCCATTTGGCAACTGGACCATTTTCCTGCTAATACGTATATGTCTGCTCAGTCCATCAGACTGTGACCACTTTGAAGACAGGCATTAGATTTTATTATTTCTAAATAAGTGCCTTGCCCTTAGTGTCTAGGCCAGGGCCTTGACCATCATAAGAATGTAATACATTTTTGTGGAAATAAAGTATTTCATAGATCATCACCCTGAGAATGCTCAATCAAAAACGAAAAGCTGACGTAATTGCTGGAGTCCTGATAACATTGGCTGGAATTTACTGGACTTAGTCTATGCCAGAAACTATGTTATATATATATATATATATATATATATATATATATATATACACACTATGTCTAATCCTCACTTTAATCCTTACAAAGTACCTCTCTGAGATATATTTTATTAAGCTTCTTTTAAAGATGAGGACGCTGAGGGTCATAAAGTTTACCTGGAGTGATCAAGATAAGCACGCTTGCAGCGTGCAGATCTGAATCTAATCTTGGTCTAAATCAAACTGGATTTGAATCTAGTTTTGTCTGACTCAAAGCCTGTGCTTTCATCTACTATTCAAGCTGTCCCCGCTCCACCCCACCGTCATCTGCCCAGCCCCCCATTTTGACAGACAGAAGGAGCGGGTCAACTATTGAGTACCGCCGCGACCCCCACCCCCACCCTCATGTCCGGCCTCGCACAACTGCACGTGTTTCATTTCAGTAGATGCTCATGAAACTTCTATAGGAATGACTTAAAGAGGCTTAGAGAATGTAAGTAAATTTTCCAAGATGGCATGGCTAGAAGTGGCAGAGCTGAGATTTCTGCCCTGGGCTCTGCTCCTAACCAGGACACTGTAATAAACCTTTTAGACACTAACAGGGCTATGCTGGAGACCCCATTGCTCAGTGAACCCCCTTTACTTTCCCAGTTTATTTCCTTTACTGCTCCTGATGCCACCTCCCCCTGCTCTCTTCCCACTTTCCTCTTCTTAGAGAAGCATGCTTTTCCAATCTTGTGTCCGGAAGCTGTACCCCTTCATTGCCACCTCCCTTCCCGTAGCTCCCTTCTCTGGATGCAGAGGGAACCTGTCCCCCAGGGACTTCCCAGGCACTCAGGGGCCAACCTCCAGGGGATCCAGCCCAGAGGAGATTGTCCCTCCTGCGCTACATATTTTTACCCCCTCCCTACCCAAGTCACAAAGACACTCAACCTTCCTCCCCACCCCCAGCTCTTTCCCCCAATTCTCCACCTCTTTTAAACTGCTCTTCCTGCCCATAGATCTCTCCAGTTTTACTCTTGCAGGATTTGTCAAATCGAGTTGACAGATACTGCCCCTCCCACTGTTTTTCTCTGCAGGGTGCACACAGGGGAATTTGGATGGGGATGAGTCCCAGTGAGGAATATTTGCCCTCAACCAACACAAGGACTGCTAAGACTGTCAATAGCAACCCCTGCAGGAGCCAAATGCAGAAAGCAGGGACTCATTTCAATGCCTCAGATCAGGAAAAGAAGTGGGATTTCACACAAAGGGCAGGCAGGACCTGCCCAGAGGGTAAAGTGAGACTGACCTGGTGAGATAATAGCTGGGCAGGAAAAGGGGTGAGTCACGGTTTGTTAGTTGTGCAAGTGGATGACCGAAGGACAGCACAATGCGGGTCAAGGCTAAGAGAGAGGTGAACTGATTCATACTGCAGAGAAAAGAGCACTGAAGGGCGTAGATGCTCCCGTGTGAGAAAATAACCTTTGCACCCTCTCTGGTTTCCAAACAAGGAATCAAAAACATCAATGATAATCCCCAGTATCACAGGTAGGAGATGAAAGTGCAAAGGCCGTCTGGTACACTTTATGTAGTGTTGTCATTTAACTGACTAAACTGTTAAATTATACATTGACAGACAATCACACTCATGCTAACGAATCTACACATTTTTGAAATCTTTCTTAAACTGAAAAATGATTAAGATATTTAAATACTAAGACATAGTCGACACAAAAGGCAAAACGAGTTTGCTCCAAGGGACCACAGTTCAGCCCTTGGGTGAATGAACTGCCCAGTGAGCCTCCAGCAGCCACACTTTCAGAAATTACATTGCCTGTCATTTATATGAAAGATCCCTTCTTTAAAGTTTATTTTATTTTAGGGGTGCCTGGGTGGTTCAGTGGGTTAAGCATCTATCTTCAGCTGAGGTAATGATCCTGGGGTCCTGGGATTGAGCCCTGAGTCCTGAGTCCCAGTCCCAGCTCCCTGCTCAGTGGGGAGTCTGCTTCTTCCTCTCCTTCTGCCCCATCCCCGCTTGTGCTCACTCTTGCATGTTCTCTGTCTCTCAAATAAATAAAATCTTAATTTAAAAAAGTTTATTTTATTTATTTTATTTTTTTGTGGGGCGGGAGGGGCAGAGGGAAAGGGAGAGAGAGAAACTTAAGTAGGCTCCATGCCCAGTGCAGAGCCCAACTCGGGGCTCGATCTCGGGACCCTGAGATCATAACCCTGAGATCATGACCTGAGCCGGAATCAAGAGTCCGTCGCTTAACCGCCACCCAGGCGCCCCGAAAAATCCTTTCTTTAAACCTAATCGTACTCGTTCACTTCTACTTCAGAGACATAGAGGCTGAGGGTTTTTTGTTTTTTTTTTTTTTAATTTTTAATGTTTTCCTGGAGTGCTCAATGGGATTCATTCGAATCAACATCAGAGAACACCTGTGAAGGGAAGGGTGTCTGTGTCTCTGGAGACTATTCAGACAACACCTGCCTGCAGGTTTTGGGCTTAGCGGCATTTTTCACAATTCTTCCCTCTCACAGCTCAGGCTATGGCGCTTTCCTCTCTTCTTGATCTGCTCAGTGGTGCTATTTCAGTTCCTTTTCTCTGTGGTGAGTCGGAAATGAAATTCAGCATTCTCTTGGTTCCGTTGCCTCCTATCACTCCTTCCTTTCTCTTGCAGTGTTTCCCCTGCTTCTCCGACCGTCCTGTGGGTGAAGTGCCTCCCCTTGAAGCACTGGGAGCCTTTCTAGCAGCACTTAATTACCGCCAATGTAATTTTACGTTCATTTGCCTCTTCTATCCACTAGACTGTGAGTCTCCTGAAAGCAGGAACTGGACCTTTTATCTTTGTATCCTCCGTAGTGACAACAGTGCCTGTCCTACAGGACGTACTCAATAAACACTTATGCATATTTATGAGTCTGGAGTGAGAGGATTTAGAAAGAGTTGTCTCCCCGCCATTTACTCACCTTGGGATGTGGACAAAGCATTTCACCTTTTTCAACTTGTGTCCTTGTGTTAAATATAATAATACCATTCTCTTCTAATTATTTTACTAAAGTAGTAAGAGAAAGCCAAGTAAATAAAGTGTTTTATAGAATGTAAAGCATATACACGTGCATATGTTACTGTGTTAACTCTAAGATTTGGTGTTGAAGGAGGATGTTTCACACCAGTGGTTCTCAACCGAGAGTGATTTTGCCTTTTCAGAGACATGTGGCAATGTCTGGAGGCATATTTGGTTGTCACATCTGGGTGGGGAGGGGTGTTGGCTATTGGCAACTGGTGGGGAGGGACCAGGGCTGTTGTTTTAAACATGGTACAGGGCACTGAAAAGTCCCCTGCAACAAAGAATTGTTGTCAGTAACACCAAGGTTCAACCCTGGTTCAAGCTTACCGTACGACGGGTAAAACACTTCCTTTAATACATTTGCCACTAGACAATTGTCTGAGTTTTAGCTTTTCATACATCAATAGGAACCCTCATGTGAATGCACTTAAACTACTGGAATAACTCCTTATCTCTCACAATATAAATGTGTTTGCTTACTGTCTGTCTAGTCTTTTAGAAGCAGTGATCTACATATGGGAGAAACTTCTGGTGTCCTCTCCTTCCGGGCACATGGTAGACTTATATTTTTCTAACCCCCATATATACAGACAGGCTTTCATGACTAGTACTCACCAATGCCTTGTAAACAGAAGTAAAGCGTGTCACTTCAGGGCCAAAGCATTTAATACCGGGGCAAGACTGTTCAGTCCTCTTTTGCCCTGGTTTAGTGACTATAGAAGCAGCAGTTGATATAGCGACACCACAATATGGGAGTAGCCTGGATCCCAAGCATCACGGGGTGGACAGTTGCCCAGGGCCTGGCCCAGATCCACATCAGATTCTCCATGAGCAAAAAATAAACGTGTTCTAGGTTAAGCCACCGAGGTTTGAGGGTTTTTTGTTAATGAAGTTTAACTTAGACTTACTCGACCACCACACTGATGAAAGTGAAAGCAATATTGGTTGCATTGACATTTTATATTCAACTTGAACAATTCCTGGAATGGAACAGGCCTCAATGAATTTGTTAATGTAGAATTGGTGGGAGAGAAGAAAAGGAAATTATTGACCCAGTATCTTGCTTTTCAGAGTATTTCGATCCAATTATGACAACTATGCTGGTTCTGGCCTCACAGTTTTGTTTTCAAAGGGCCAAAGTCTGGAAATTTTGACAAAGTCTTTTTGTTATATATCACCCTTCAACCCCTAACACGTATTTAATTAGTATGTAGCAAATCTTGAAACCCTCTTGATATTCTCACTGACTCAAAAGGCCCTAACCACATACATTGCACAACCCACTGCTGAGACTTGACGGTCTTTGCTACAAGGGAACTTCTAGGTAAATTAGTCAGAAATTCAGGACTTTTTCTGTCACTGTTCAGCAGGATTGAATTTGCAAAGCTTGCCCCCTTGCGGCCAAACAGTTCCAATCCACAAACTGTTTTACCTGAATAACAGAGACTAGTCTTCTGCCCTTGAAGCTACTACCTGATGAGTGCAGGGATCAGCAGCACTGCAAGGGGAGGAGCGGGGACTCTGGAACCGGATATGTGGGATTGTGTCTGGGACCTACGACCTCATATCTGTGTCATCTGGGGCCCATTCCCTTATCTGTAAACTATGAATAGGAAAAGTACCCATATTATAGGGCTGTTCCATTAAAGGTGTTAATACAGGTATAGGACTTGAAATAGTTATTTGCCACAGAGCATGTGTATAAATAAGGTCGATATACATTGCCTACAGTGACTGGTGAACTAGTATCCGTACACAATTTCCCCGAAGTGTTACATGCATTAACTAGACAAGCAGTTATATTCTTTAAGGGGCTATATGCTTTACCAACTGAACATTTCAAAATATATTCAAAACAGATAAATTTAACCATTTAAAAATATGACATAATCTATGTTGAGATGTGCCTTTCAACTCCTCTCTTCGAAAAAATCCCTATCAAACCGTGAAGGCATTCCCATTAAGACATTTGAATTTTTTTAAACATTAAGATTTATAAATAAATCTTCACAAATGATGTTATTAAATGATTCTGAGAAAAGACGACTTTGTTAAGTGTTCTTTGTCCTATCTTTTTTATTTCCTTTTGCAATTTCCAGGCAATCAAATAAACATATAATGATTAGTTTAGACATGAAAATCATATTGCAGATAAAAAAGCAGATAAATTTATTTTAAAATGGCCCTTGGTGGATTTAAAGAGGATTTTCAATTCAATAGAGGAATCAGTCATAACATTGATTACTGTGCATTTTCTGGAAGATGGTGTCAAATCAGCTCTGCGAAGAAATAGTTAAAAGTGTATCCTACCCCCACATAATACAGGGGCCTCCACATCAAGTCCGCAACACAAAATACAATCTTCTACAAACTGAGATGTTATAATTGTATTTGGCTATTTGATCTCATGAATATTAGATTATCCTGCACAATGTAGAAACAGAAGGCAATAAAGAGAATTGTCCAAATTGGCTAGAATTTCATTTATATTTTTCCAAGCTGTTCTACATTAACTGTTGAAAATTATATAAAAATGAACATGGAATTAAAATTATAATAGTTAAATAGGAATATATAACCTACGGAAAAATATTGCAAAATTTAATTGTCTGGTACTTTAAAAATATTTTATAATTTATAATTACTTAAAATTATGTTAATAACAGGGACACTTTGTACTTTTGCTCTTAATTGTATTATATTATATCACTATAAACACTTAAATGAGAGGCTGATAATTTAAACAGAAGGACAAACAGAAAAGCCACTTACACATGCACAGCAAAGAATGTGCCAGGGAACACAGTAATTGGTATTCAATAGCTTTTTAAAGCATGATTGATTTTTAGCATATTTTATGCATTTATAAAATGAACTGCATATTTATGAATATTATCTATGTATCACTTTGTGCAGACAACAGCGCATGTATTTGAACTCCATTTAAAGCTGAGAAAATGTAGATTGGAGAAGTGATGATCTCCTGAGATCATAAAAGAAATGGCAGAGCCAGAAACTGACCTCACCACATCCGTTACTTATTCAAAGATCACAGAGTTGGTCAATGGAGGAAACTGGGTTATGAACTCAGGTTTTTGATTAGAGCCTAGTGCTCATTCGATATTCATTCATCAAATTTTTAATGCGTACTTGCTACATAGATACTGAATGTTGATGTTCTTATAGTGAAGAAGACCAAGTTCCTGATTAGACTTTATAATGTGGAGTGGAAAATACAGTAGTAAACTTACATTATAATGCAGTGCCCAAGTGACTAGCATCACACAGGATACCATTGCAGAGGAGATAAAGGGCATCCATCCTAGCTTGGGGGAAGGGGAAAGAGCAGGTGATGTTTATGCTGAAAGCTGAAGGCTGTGAGGAGCTAAACAAAGGAAGGGAGAGGAAGGGGCATTCAGAACAAATGCCCTAAGATAAAAGAGAACATGGCATCTTAGGAAAACAGGATGAATTTTAGTAAAGAGCAAAGAGATAGTATGAGTAGAAGTGATGTTGAGAAGCAACAAATGTCATCTTACAAACTTTAGACTGCAAATTGAATTTTGTGTGGAACCACTGATGATTTTTAAATAGGGCTAAGGCATGATTTGGTTTGAATTCTGGTTAAACAAGGCATATTGAACGCATTTGTTTATCTCCATTTACTCCTAAAAGTCCAGTAACTTGACAACAGATGAATTTTAAAAGTTTAAAAAACCCCAAATCAAATAGACTGAGAAAGGAGACAACAGGGAATGAGAAACAGCTACAAATATTTTGAAAATGGAAAGCATACAAAACATGGTATCTGACATAACACAGCTGAGAATGCAGAGACCTAGGTACTTGTAAGAGAGGTGCATAAGTGAAACAATGTAATCCATAGGGCGGATCTGGAAAAATTTAGGAACTGGAGAGAAAGATTCTTTTGAGGGCAATGATAGAGTTCTAGGGTAGACTCTGAGCAGTTTAAAGTTAGTTTAATGTCGCTTCAAAGTTCAATTACTTGATGAGATCCTCTCTGCAGTCTTGTAGGGCAGGTTACCATTTACATGCCTATAGAATACCTAAGGTTCCTTATCAGGAGGAATTACACTGAAGAGGATGCCCAGCATGGTATAATGAAGGGCAAAGTGCCATGCTGGAAAGAGGCGAGTGGGTGAACACGTGCAGGCTGAACACTGAGACTTCCACACTCTCTAACTAGCAATCAGGCTTACATCTCCAAGGAAGATGAGAAATACATGGAGCAGATAACCCCGATCTGCCAAGTCCAGCTGACTCAAGCCAAACCTTGCAGAGCCCCAGCAAGAATTCAGTAAACAAATGCCTTTGAAATTAAAATTGAGAAGGCTAGGGCACTTGGGTGGCTCAGTTGTTTACGTTGTTACGTCCTGAAAGCCTTCAGCTCAGGTTATCACCCCAGGGTCCTGGGATCAAGTCCCCTCCCTGCCATTCAGGCTCCCTGCTCAGCGGGGAGCCTGCTTCTCGTGCTTCTCCCTCTGCCTCTGCCCTTCCCCGCTCCCCTGCCTGTGCTTTCTCTCAAATAAATAAACAAAACCTTTAAAAAACTAAAATTGAGAAAGTAAAGATTCTAATCTGGAGTCATGCAATGATTCAAACATTAAATCAAATATGAGGGTAAAGTAATAGTATTTTCAGGCATGTAGGCACTCAAAATTTACTTTCAAAACACCTTTTTTCCAGAAAGTTATTAACATCAGTAAGGTGAGGTATAGAGATCAACGCAGTGAGAGCTCCAACATATGAGAAGCGAAGGAAGAATTCAGAATAATGGCAAAGGAAAGTTCCAGAACAGCTGTGCCTCCAACCTAAGCTTTCAGTCCAAATTAGAGAAAGGCAATGAAAGGTTTCAGGAGGAATATCTTTGATTGTTTTTTAACTTAAAATAATTTTGATGCTAAAGTGGTCCACTTTGGGGCAGCCTGCCCTTGGCCTCTATAACACATGCACATCCTACTAAGTCTATTTCTTTGGACAACCCTTTTAATTCATCAAGTACCTACACATAGAACTTTACTGAATATTGCCAAAATGTGCTACAAATATTCTAGGACGTTTACATTCTCATCAGCAGTTATGAGAATGATTATTTCTTACATTACTACCAGCATTTAATTTTGTCACACTACAATATTTTTGACCAATGTGATGATTATGAAATATTATCTTGTTTTAATTTGTATTTTCTCCCACTGCTATTACTTCTTTTTTTTTTTAAAGATTTTATTTATTTATTTATTTGACAGAGAGAGACAGCAAGAGAGGGAACACAAGCAGGGCGGAGTGGGAGAGGGAGAAGCAGGCTTCCCGCAGAGCAGGGAGCCGGATGCCGGGCTCGATCCCAGGACCCTGGGATCATGACCTGAGTTGAAGGCAGACGCTCAACGACTGAGCCACCCAAGCGCCCCTATTACTCCTTGATTTAGAAATTTTTCATATATCCATTTGGTCATTCATATATATACTTCTTTTTAAAAAGCACATTAAAAATGATTTTAATAAACTTCATTAGTGTGTAACCTACAAAGAGAAAGTTCAAAAGTCAAAAGTGTAGGATTTGATGAATTATCACTCAACACTTCCAATATAACCATCATTTAGGATTTGGATTCTAGATTTTAAAAAATTGAACATCACCAAAACCTAGAACGTCCCTTCTAAGTACTCCACCTTTTCTTTTCCCCAAAGAATAAACACTATCCTGAAAGGTAATATTATTGATTAGTCTTACCATTTTATAGGAGTGGAACTAAACCACATGAACTACACTGCGTCTGGTTTTCCTTAACATATCTGTGAGATTAGTCCATGCTATAGAGTAGAACTATTGCTGATAATTGTAACTGTTGCATAGTTCATTGCGTTACTACACACAAATTTATTTCTCTAGGGGCACCACTGTGGCTCAGTCGGTAAGCACTTGCCATTGGCTCAGGTCATGATCCCCAGGTCCTGGAATCAAGCCCTGTGTCAGGCTCCTGCGCAGTGGGGAGTCAGCTTCTCCCTCTCCCTCTGCCCCCACCCCCCACCCCCACTCGTGCTCTCTCTCACGTGCAAGTGCTCTCTCAAATAAATAAAATCTTTAAAAAAATGTACTTCTCTAATCTGTTGTTGATTAACATATGATGCTATTATAAAACTTTTTAATGCATGTTTTGCAGTGCACACAAGTACATACCTATGAGTAGAAATGTTTATCTTCAACTTCGGTGGATAAAAGTTCTCCAAATGGTTGTACAAGTTTACACTCTCACTGCAATGCATGTGAGCCCTGTGTCCTCTGCCTTTGCCAACAATTGGTATTGTCAACACTTTTTAATTTTAGCCAGTCTAGGAGGTGTGAAAGATATTGATTTGTGGTTTAAATGATCATTTCCCTCATGACTAATGAGGCTGATCACATTTGCATATGTTAGTTGGCTATTTGGATCCTCTGAAGTATCTTTTCAACTCTTTTTCTCCCATTCTTCTATTTTGTCATATGTATTTTCTTACTGAATTTTATAAATTATTTACATATTTCAAATTTGAGCACTTTGTTTTTATTGTGTAGCAAATGGATTTCCCTACTCTGTTAGCTTATCTTTTGCTCCCTTACTGGCTTATTTAAGGGAAAATTTTTAAAGGTTTATGTAGTTTAACTTAGCATAACTTCCTTTATAATTATCGCTATTTTTTGTGACTGTTTAAAAAATCCTAACTTATCCTAAAATCATAAGGATATCCTCTTTTGTCATGTTCTATAACAGTGCTGTCTGAAATAGAACTACCATATGATCCAGCAATTCCATTTCAGTGTATATTTCTAAAGGAAATGAAAACAGGATAGCAAAGAAATGTCTGCATTCCCATATTTATTGCAGTACTATCCACAATAGCCAAGATGTGGAAACAACCTAAGTGTCCATCAGTGGATGAATGGGCAAAAACAATATGATACGCACACACACACATACACACTCACGCTAGAATATTATGCAGCCACAAGAAAGAAGGAAATCATGCCATTTGAAACAATATGGATGGATCTTGAGGGCATTATGTTATGTGAAATAAGTCAGACAGAAAAAGATAAATATTACATGGTATCATTTTTATGTGAAATCTAAAAAAGCCAAACTCTCAGAAACATAGTAGGTGGTAGTTACGAGGGGCTAGTGAGGGGGGACGGTGAGATAATGGTTAAAGGGTATAAACTTCCAACTATAAGATGAAGAAGTTCTGGGGATCTAATGTACAGCATGATGACTATAATTAACAATACTGTATTATATACTTTCAAGTTGCTAAGAGAGTAAATCTTAAATGTTCTCACCACAAAAAAGAAATGGTAATTATGAGATGTGATGGAGATGTTAACTAATGCTACAGTGGTAATCCTTTTTCAACATACAAGTTTATCAACTCAGCACATTGTACATCTTAAACTTACACAATGTTATATGTTAACTTTATCTCCATAGAAGTGGGAAAAACTTTCTGCAATGATAGAAATGTTCTTAATCTGTTTCAAAACAATAAAGTAGCCACTGAATGCATGTGGCTATTGAGCACTTAAAATATATCTACTGTGACTGAGGGAATCCTTTCAAACTTTAATTTTAATTAACTGAAATGGAAACTGCTACATGTGGCCAGTGGCTGCCATATTGGATAGAAATCATTCAGTTATGTCCTCAGACTATATAGGATTAAACTAGGAACCAATAACATAAAGATAACTGGGAAATCCCCAAACTATTTGGAAATTAACATAATTCCTAATTATACATGGGTCAAAGAAGAAGTATCAAGATAAATTTTCAAATATTGTGAACAAAATAAAAGAAACTACAATTTATCAAATTGTGGAATGCAGTGAAAGGAGCACTTAGAAGTAAAAATATAGTATTAAATTCATGTTTGAAAAGAAGAAAGATCTAAAACCTAATCTATTTTAGCAAACTAGGTAAAGTAAGCCCAAAATAAACAAAAATTAATAATAAAAATTATAGTGGAAAACAAATCAATGGAGAAAAATTTTAAAAAACCAAAGCTACTTTCTTAAAACAAATAAAATCCATACATTGAGTCTTGCTAACCAAGGAAAAAAATAGGCAAATGACTGATATGATAAATGTAAAAAAAAGGAGTCATGACTATCACTACAGAGCCCATGAAAGGAGTGTCATAAACAACTTTATGGACACAGATTTGATAACTTAGATGAAATGGACCAGTTCCTTATATCAACCCTCACACTGGGAGAACTGGATAACCTGAATATCTATCTATTAAAGAAATTGAATCAATAGTTTATAAACTTCCAAAAAATAGAGCATAGGCATATAATTTCACTGTGAATTCTACTAAATGTCTAAGGAAAAAATAACACCAAGTCTTCACAATCTTTTACAGAAAATAGAAGCAGAGGGAAGACTTCCTATCCCATTCTATAAGTTTGGCATTATCCCAATATCAATCCAGATAAACTGATATAAAGAAGTGATAGAATAATTAAATGAGAGGAAAGAGACAAATCTACCGTGTGGAAGAATTCCAAAGTATTTATGTAGCGATTGTATCCTCAGAGATGTGGTGCATACTCCCCACTCCTTAAGTGCTGGCTGTTCACAATGATCTCATTCCAAAAAGAACAATATGGAAAGGGATGGGGGTGGGGAACAAAGAGCTTTACAGTAGAGAAATCTGACAAGGGTTACCTCGGCCAAGTGTTTAGGATGAACATCAATCATATTGATAGTATATGCCTTTGATGTGATATGAGGGTGGAACGTGCTCTCTGTAGTCTCCCTCCTCAAAACCTGTAACTGTAATCACTAGGAATACATCAGACAGCCCAATTAAGGCACATTCTGCAAAATACCTAACCAGTACTCCTCAAAAGTGTTAAGGCCATAAGCAACGTGGAAAGTCTGAGAAATTGTCACAGCCAAAAGGAGCCTAAGGGGATATATTAGTTAAATGTGATAGGGTACCTTGGATGGGGTCCTGGAATAGAAAGAGGGCATTAGGTCAATGCCCTTAGGTCAAAGGACAGACATTTGAATTAGGTCAAACTAGGACATCTGAATAAAGCAGGGACTTTATTAAATTGTATAAATATTGGCTCATTAATTGTGACAAAGGTACCATGACTACTATAAGATATTTGCAACAAGGGAAACTAGGTGTGAGGTATATAGGAACTCTCTGTACCATCTTTTAAGTTCTCTGTAAATCTAATACTATTCTAAAACAAAAAGGCCATTAAAATAAATTAATGGGGATATGTTGAAAATTGGATTGCCTACTATCTCCATTTTTATTCAAAATTATGTTTGGAAGTCCTAGCCAGTGAAACGAAATAGGAAAAAGGATTTAAAAAAAAAAAAGGAATAAAATGTATAGGGATCGGAAAGTAAGAAAAAAAAAAACCCCAATGTTTCTATACATAAAAATGCAACTCTATAAATTAACTTCTAGAATTATCATAGTCATTGAAACTAAACTCATTCTACACAAATCATTTTATTTTTATTCTCATATACCAACTACAAACAATTCAAGATCTTTTCATGTTATTGAAAGATATTACGATCTACATAAATGATAGATATACCACATCAATATTTTTGAAGACTCAGTGCTTTCAATTCTCCTCAGATTCATCTATGAATTCAATGCAATTCCAATAGAAATCCCAGCAGGTACATTTTTGAAAACTGATATGTTAATACTAAGATTTACATGGAAATGCAAAGGAACAAAAATGGCTATAACAAACTTGAAGAAGAATTACACAATGAGAGGATTTGATTTGCCCAAAAAGAAGATTTATAGAAAGCTACTGTAGTTAAGGCAGGTAAGAATTGGTACGAGTACAGACACACAGACCAATGGAAAGAAAAAGAGAGTGAAAACAGACCATTCTCATATGAGCACCTGAATTAAGACCAAGGAGGTAAATACTTCTGGGTCAATTGGTTATTCATGTGGGACACATATGACACTTGATACCTACTTTCAATATTTTCTTTAGGATAGGCCCGCTGATTAGTGTAGCTTTTATTCTTCGTTCAATGATCGTTCACTACATGACATTTTCCCATTTAATTTTCTTCGTAAAATCTTTATCTATCTGAAATTATCCCATTTATTTGATTGCTTTTTAATATTCTGCCTTGCTTCCACTACAATATAATAAAGTCCTTGAGAGCAAGAATCTTGTCTATACCGCTCATCATTGTATTTGGAGTATCGAGAACATTTCTTGGCACGATCATAAGTTTTCTAATAAATAAATGAATGTGTAAATCTGCCAGGGAAATTCGAGGTGAAAAGGGCAGGTAATGCCTTGATCTAGCACTTGAATGCTGAGGAGAGGCTTACACGGGAGAGCCTTGGGTGAGGTAATGGTCTGGGACGTATTCCAGGTAGAGAGCTTAGCAAGGATGAAAGGTGTGATGAATGTGTGAGAGCATCACAAGGGGATTTTCTAAGCAGGCCATTCCTGTATGTAGCAAATGGAAATGTTAGAGTCACTTATTCAGTCACAAATCTCAGATTATTTGTATCATTTTCTCTTCATTTTATATATGGATAAATACTTGCTTCCCCACTGAAATATCAGCCCATGATTCTGAAGACTTGTGCATTCGCCCAACCCAACTCCCAGCCTTTTCCAGTTGGCGCTGCACAGGCACATACTACTCGGCGCTTACTTATACTACTTGGTATTATTTAAATCAGTGGTTCTGTATGTCAAGTGTGGGTCATGCTCACCTAGGTTTTTGCTTGCTTGTTTGTTTTTAAATACATCTTCCTGGGCTTTCCTTCTGGAAGACTAAAACAGAATGTCTGGGTAAGTTAGACAGCTAGCTCCCCAGATGTCTTAGTTTGTGCTGATAGAACAAATTACTATAATAATTACCATAACAAATTACCCTAGACTGAGTGGCTTAAACAACAAACATTTATTTCTCACAGTTCTGGAATCTGAGAAGTCCAAATTCAACTGTTGAGTCCCACTTCCTGGTTTACAGGCCTCTGTTTTCTTGCTGTGTCCTCACACGGTGGAAGGGGAGCTTTCAGAAGTCTCTTGTAAAAAGGCACTAATCTCATTCATGAGAGCTCTACATTCATGACCTAATCACCTCTGGCCCATCTTCCAATCCCATCATATTGGGGGTTAGGATTTCAACACATTAGTTTTGGGGATCACATTCAGTCCATAACTTCAGGTGAGCCAAATACAGAGCAAATGTGGAAACTACTAAATTCTAATCTAAACCCTTCCCAACCAAAGTGTGGTCCACTAACACCATTCGCATCTCCTGGGAATTTACTTCAAATCCTGAATCCCAGGCCCCACCCTACATATACGCAGTCAGAACCTGCTTTCATAAGAACCTAGATGGTTCATATGAACTTTTAAGTTTGAGAAGCAAGCACTGATCTAAATCACTGTGTTCCTAGACCTGAGGCTTCAGCATCACCTGGGAACTAGTTCCGAATGCAAATTATCTGGCTCCATTCCCCCCCGGCCCCCGCGCCCCATTCTGCGGGATCAGAACCCCTCTGGGGGTAGGTCTAGTTATTTTTCAACAAACTCTTTAACACTCAGGTTTGAGAACCACTGGATTCAAGCCATTATCCTGCTTTTTAGCTGTGACCATTTTTAACTTTAAACCATTTGCCGCCTATGATTTTCAGCACCACAATTCTATTTCTAATGTCAGGGGAAACCTAGGAGAGTCAGAGAAGAAGGAACCTGGAAAAATCCATGGTAATATATATGTACGGAACAATATGCTGCACTTAAGGCAATAAATAGAGGATTTCCTCTTTCCCCAAGCTGGAGACATATTCAAAGGACTCTCTAGATGGGTGAACATAAAAGCCATATGCTGGTAGGCCATAAAACTTGCTTAAAGACATATCCATGCTTTTTCAATAGCTATTTTAGTTAAGGTTTTACTCCCACCTTGACGTCTAAATTTTAAAACGCCTCCACCTCTGAAAAACATTTTTCAAAGACTGTCAGATTATAGCAGAGTGAACAGCCTCTTTAGTTTATTTAAGGACGCTACCGGAGTATATCAGCTCCAGGTGTTTCTAATTATGGGGGAGGGTATCCCTCGATTTTAAAAACGCAGCAAGCAAGGCAAGGCTTCCTATCTTTGTTCTTTAAAATAAAACCGCTCAAAACTACCTATTACTTTTCAACCAATTCCTAGGATTTATCTGAGTCTCTACTAGCTGAAGCCTTCAATAAGATTGTTTTAGAGATCTTAACGTCTTTTTCCTCAGACCCAGTCCCTCACTTAAATACTAAAGCGTTTTATCAGTCTTTTGTCAAGTTCAGGGTCAATCTGCCATTCCCTCTCTCTTCAAAAGTGGGCCGCTAGAAAGAAATCAGAGGCAGAAATCTGCAGGTGTTAAACCCTCTCCCGGCAGAGGCAGGAGGGAGGTTTAGCCCCAGGCCAGCGCCGCGCCCCTGACCACCAACCCCGCCCTTCCGCGCTCGGCCCCGGCGTTCGCGAGCTGGCTCCCGGCCTCGGCACTTTATCAGGCCCACCTTGCGCGGCCCGGGCAGCTCCCCCGGCCAGCAGGGGGCGGCCGGGCTCCGCGCACCCGGGCCAGGAGGGGACGCCCCCGGCGGAGGAAGTGCCGAACTCGGGCCAGCCCGCCCGGAGCTCTGGCGGCGGCGGCGGGAAGCGGCCTCCTCGTCGGGTCCTCCCCCGCAGGCCAGCCCCCCGGGCCTCTTCCCGCCCCGCGCGGCTGTCGCGGCGGCCGGTTCCGGGTCCTGTGACCCGTCAGGCGGTGGCGCGGGCGCACGGCCGGCCTCGGGGACGTTGCGACGGCCGGCGGGGGCTCCGCGGGCGCGCGGGGACAGCGCGACAGGGCGGGGGCCCCGGCGCGGAGCCCGAGCTCGCGGGAAGGGGGGGCGGCCGACTTGAGCGGGGCCGGCGCTCATGGCGGGCGGGGGACCCGGGGACCCGGGCCAGGGGGCGGGGGCCGCCGCGCCCGAGACCCGCGAGCACCTCTTCAAGGTGCTGGTCATCGGTGAGCTCGGCGTGGGTAAGACCAGCATCATCAAGCGCTACGTCCACCAGCTCTTCTCCCAGCACTACAGGGCCACCATCGGGGTGGACTTCGCCCTCAAGGTCCTCAACTGGGACAACCGGACGTTGGTGCGCCTGCAGCTCTGGGACATCGCGGGTAAGCGGCGGGCGGTGGGCTCCGCTCAGTCTCGTCCTCTTTCTCCGTCCTCAGCCTTTCTCTGTCCTCATGACCTGAGCCGAAGGCAGACACTTAACCGACTGAGCCACCCAGGCGTCCCCAGGTTCCTTTTTAGAATGTTTGTCATCACGCACCTTAGATCTGAGACCCTTCTTTGTGAGTGACACTCCATTCTTCAGATACGGTGCTCTTCTCCTAGGCCAGGCCCTTCCATGCCCCTCCTCCGAAGGTGAAGATTTGCGAAGGTTGCTCTTGAATCCTTACTCCTTCCCTAAACCAACACCTAGCCCCACTCCTGGACCCCTCTCCACCCTACACCCCAATATATTGTTTCTCTGTCATTTGCTTTCAGTTGCCATTTAGGAGCACAATACCCCTCTTTGAGAGGGTACTTATCTCCTTGCTTTAATTTATGAAAACTTGAATTCTGTCTGGTGGGGTGGGGGGGGGGTGGGCATTTAAAAAGATGTTAACTTTGGAAAGCTTAAATATGGAAGTGATACCAAAAGTTACCATGTTCAATCATTGCTGGTAAGAAGCTCAGTCTGCGATAGAGAATTTTTATGGCAGAAAGTTCAGAGCTGGAGAGACCATTCTTCATCTTACAGATGCATCAGCCTTAGATGATTTGGTCACCCAGCTGGTAGCAGAGTAGGGGGGGATGAGGACATAGGTCTGTCTGCTAAGTAGTGCTCTTTTCATCAACAGCTTATTCCATATGAGAAAGTATTGAAGAATTAGAACCTATATACGCACTTATTTAAGAACAGACTTTTCTGCCTCAGATATGAGAATAAATTTATATATGTCAGTTCCTCAGAGAAAGGGGGATGATCAGCCCTGGGCTCAGCTTTTTTTTTCTTTTGGTTACAGAAAACCAAAAGTTCGTTTGAAGAGTCATCTTTTGAAGCCAGAGGCTTCTTTTGAAATACTTCCTGCTGTTTCACAGAACACTTAAAAATACTAGTATTGCTTCTTGACAAGGTCATAAATTCTAAAGGTTGCCTTACCATGTGATAGTCATTCTCCAGGAATCTTCAGTGTAGCTGTAAGTTTCCATGAAGATGATTTTAAACCCCCACGTAGGAGGGTTGTTGACTTTGCCTTATTCTTCTTGTAAAATAATATCATTTTTAGCTATTAAATTATCATTGGGCCTCACTGCAGGTAAATAAAAGATTTTATTGGCACATTTGTGTTTTTAAGCTTCACGCAAAAATACTTGTATTTGGAGACTTGGGAAAGCAAAATCATGAGTAATTTTCTCCCTGGGTATCACCTCTTCCCTTTTTTTGTCCACCTTGAACAGACCTATGCAGCCAGGAAGGGGACATAGTCTTGTCGGGCTCTGGTACATATTGGCCTAGATGGAATGTGCTTGCACTTTTGCTAAATC
This sequence comes from Neomonachus schauinslandi, assembly GCF_002201575.2. NCBI lineage: Eukaryota > Metazoa > Chordata > Mammalia > Carnivora > Phocidae > Neomonachus > Neomonachus schauinslandi. The sequence goes on along the minus strand of NC_058410.1, from coordinate 19,499,185 downwards.
CAAAGATTGAGCTTTGTCAGGAAGGAAAGCAAGATGTTAAGATCTCTAACGGGGATTCCTGGATGCGAGATACCATTCAGCAAGTACACGCCAGATGTTAATAAGATTTGAGGTAAACGAATGAGGTAATTAGAAATTACTAGGCTCACCTTCTAAATAAGATTTTCGGAGATGGGATCTTAATATATAAGGAAGCTGCCACAAAAATAATTTGGCTTTCACTTGAGGTTTAGAGAGTACGTTTGCTTTGAATATTTGACCTGTTAGTGAATCCTAGCTCATAACCATTTGAATTAAGTCGAAATGATGTAATGAAGGCAAATTGAAGGCCACTCCAGAAAGTTCCCCAGGGCTAAACGTATTTGCCTTATGTAGTAACCCATTGAATCATACTGAATCCTCAAAGGATAGAAATATTCCTTTATTGCAAAACAGTAGGTAGAACTGGTCAGTTGATATGACTAACTTAAGGTGTGGTGCTATTACTAGTTTTTTTGTCGTGGCTTTAGAGAGGAGAGAGTTGGTAAAGGAATTCCATTGAGTCTCTATATACTTGGAAACTTTGGCAAGTAGAACAGGTGGGAGTTGTCCAGACATTTCCCATAAATGTGGCCAAGCAGTTTCAGCTGAACTCTTCAGATCAGGAACCATAGTGACCCTTGGGTACGGGCCTTCGGAATGCTTTTTTACTGTGTGAAATGAATGTAGCTTTAAAATCCAGATGTAATTCAGTACAATTTTTGTGTTAGGCAACTGTCCCTTACTTCACACCTGTTTTGAGATTGCTTTTTTTTTTTTGAGATTTTATTTATTTATTTGACAGAGAGGTAGAACACAAGCAGGGAGAGGGAGAAGCAGGCTCTCTGCTGAGCAGGGAGCTGGACATGGGGCTTGATCCCAGGACCCTGGGATCATGACCCGAGCCGAAGACAGCTGCTTAACCGACTGAGCCACCCAGGCGCCCCTTGAGATTGCTGTTAACACATTAACTGAAATATACTAAGTTACTGAAGTCGTCAATAAAATTTTAAGAAGTTTAATAATACTATTAAGATGTAGCAAGAGATGTCTCTAAGCTTCCTTTTGTTGTTGTTACATAAATTAACCCATTTATCATAGGCCAGCAATGTCTTAAATGGTGGAGCTTCTACTGGTCTCCCAATTCCTGCGGTCGTCTGGTGGTCGACTTTACTGGGCTATAGGTCCAGGCACCACTGGCTACTGTTTTTATGCAGGAACCACAGCGCCAGATGCCCGCCGCTCATCTTTTCATCTTGGTTTTGCCACAGAAGGAGCAAGTATACTTGGCGTCCTGGCTTATTTCAATTTTCTTCACCATATTCCTGATGGGCCCCGTATTTACCAGCAATTTCAGCCTTCTTGGTGCATTTTGTTTGCCATGTCACTGCAAACTAGGTTATTTCCCAGAGCAGAATCTGATCCACCCTTTCATATGTATTATAGATGAAGTAGTATTTGGCTTACTACTTATTATAACTTTATTAGCAACTATAGAATTTTCCAGGTCGGTTGAATGGCTGGTCTAGACTAAATCTTTAAAAGAAAGAAACCAGTCTGTCCATTTAGATCTAATACAGTGTAGTCTTCCTGTATTTGTTTGAAGTGATTTACTTTTGCAGGAGAGGCAAAATTTTATCCCTCCCTTTTTAGAGTTTTCAGCGGGGCCTGAAAATTAAATTGATGCCAGACAGATTAACAGCAGAAATTTATTTCACATACATTTTCTCTGACACGGGAGCCCTCATAAGAAAATGAACACCCAAAGAAGTGGCAAAACCTAAGTGCTTTTATGCCAGGTTGAACAAGGAGAAGGAATTGTGGAAAAATAACTAATATGGGGAAGCTAAAGGAAAATAAGAGTTATTTTATAAAGTCTGTTTGTAGAGACATCTCTCCACTTTGACTCCCATCCCTGGTGATAAGAATGTTTCTTTCCTCCTAGAAAAGAGAGGACATCTCTCACATGAGAGTATTCTCATCTGCTTTGAGAGAGAAAAAGGGGAAATTAGAGCACCCTTCTTAAACCTGCTCTTTTTCAAGTGCCTTTAGTTCAAAATAATCCTTATGCCAAAGTGGCATTTTTTGAGGAACTGATCTCTTCTGCCACCTTTCACTTTTTAGAATCAGTATTTCTATATAAAATAATCTGAATGGATAACACTCCTTTGGGCCCAAGAACAGATCAGGAACCTTCTATTCAGAAGTTCCTCTAAATATTATTTACCTAGAGCATAAAATGCTTGGTTGGAAGACATTATAAATTATATAAAGCATACTTAGATTCACTTTTTATTGTTTTGATTCCCATCCTAAGTTAGAACATGGATCCTACTTCTCTTGTTCCATCTTCTACATTGACAGTCCCTGTACCTCATGGCCTCTTCTTGCCTGCTTTCATAACTCTCCTATAACCCACATGAACAAGAATCTGGAATATTATCTCGGATGCTTTCTTGACCTTCAATGTATCTATTAGTCAAGAATTATTAATATTCGAGTTTCTTCTAAATATGAAGAAGCAATGCTCTGAGCAATTAGATTTGTAATCTCCATCTTAAACACCAACTATTACAATGACTTTCCAATTACTTAATAACTCATTTAAAGGGATTTTTAAAAATCTTCATTATAGGGCGCCTGGGTGGCTCAGTTGGTTAAGCGACTGCCTTCGGCTCGGGTCATGGTCCTGGAGTCCCGGGATCGAGTCCCACATCGGGCTCCCTGCTCAGCGGGGGGTCTGCTTCTCCCTCTGCCCTCTTCCCTCTCGTGCTCTCTGTCTCTCATTCTCTCTGTCTCAAATAAATAAATAAAATCTTTAAAAAAAAAAAAAAAAAATCTTCATTATATCTGACTTTTGTATAATCTCGCCATCCTCAGCCTTATGCAGACTCAGCTGCTGTGCTGAATTACACGTGAAGTCTACCGTCCCATTTTACATCTTTAAATCTTCCTCAGTTCATGAGCCCGGAGACATCTTTGGGTGCCCCAGTCTGGACTTTGCACCCACAATTGCCCAGGCAGGATGGGCAGCATTAACAGCATATTTCTGTTACTGCACGTGGAAATTCTCCTGATAATGATATGCTTTTTCCCTTTCCTTTTTTAAAATTAATATGTTACCCTTCTCAGTTGCCTCAGTTGTCCCACATAGGCTGAAAAGTGCCCATGTTAGTGGTAGAGAGAGGGGGACATTGATAAAAACCACTAAAACTTGACCTTTTTCCCCAACCATTTTCCTAATCATTCTGTTGTTTGAATTGAAGATCTTGAAGGCTTTTAGAGATCCCATAGCCTAAATACAGGGAAGTGTCGTAACTTGACCAAGAGAACACAGATAATCAATGGCACTGTACAGAGACATGTCTCATGACTCTGAGATATGAAAACAAGCTTTTAATAGTGTAGCGGATTTTGGGTTCACTGGTGTCAAAACAGTCTAAAGATTGTTGTCGAACAGTTTAACAGACTCTTGTCTAAATTTGCAAATGTTCTGGTCATTCTTACAGTAGCTCATATGACTCCTACTTTATACCCATTGTAATAATTACCATCTCTTTATGTTATCAATCCAGAATTTCCAATTATACTTTATTTTTTTATTTTTTTATTTTTATTTTTATTTTTTAAAATATTTTATTTGACAGAAACACAGCAAGAGAGGGAACGCAAGTAGGGGAGAGGGAGAAGCAGGCTTCCCGCTGAGCAGGGAGCCTCATGTGGGGCTCGATCCCAGGACCCCAGGATCATGACTTGGGCTGAAGGCAGACGCTTAACGACTGAGCCACCCAGGCGCCCCACTTTTTTTTTTTTTAAAGATTTTATTTATTCACTTGAGAGAGAGTGAAAGTGAGAGGTGTCACAGAGGAGAAACAGACTCGCCGCTGAGCGGAGAGCCCAACATGGGGCTCGATCCCAGGACCCTGAGATCATGACCTGAGCTGAAGGCAGATGCTTAACCCACTGAGCCACCCGGGTGCCCCCAGTTACACTCTTCTTAATTAACACAGAACTTCCAGCATAGATACTTTTTGATCGGCTCCATCGTTTTTGGGGGGGCATTTTGAAAGACTGTTTCCACAGTGTGGACTTTCTGGAGATAACAAAGCCATTTTATTGATACATACTTGCAGAGCACACCCTGGAAAAGCACGGTAATAATTATAGATGTTTGCATGGTCTACTCTGATTTCACTTTTTAAACCTTTAAGCCGTGCATTATTCTAGAGGGGCAGTGTTACTTTCAAATGTATTTTAGGAGAAATTTTATCCATTATGTATATGTTTTCTTGACCTTCTGATTTTCTTAAGCTTCTGATATGGAAATTTCAAGGATTCTTATTCTGTTTTAAGGCATACCCAGGATTTTGTTTTTATCAGGTGTGGTAAGGCCAACACACCAGATCATCACCACTGAAAAGATGGTTTGTTATTCATAGTTCCCAAGAGAAGGGAGCATGCTGCCTTATACAGGGCCACATGGGGAAGCACCGGGGTTGGTCAAGAGGCAGAAGGAGCAAGGGAAGAGCATGGGCTAGGCTTTATTGTAGTTTTTGCAGGAAGGAATGGACAAGACAGCATAGGCAAGCTGAGTAAGCTTAGGGTTGGTTAGTTTGGAATATTTGAATGGGCGTTGGGCTATAGGGGTGTTCTGTGGTTGTTTAGTACCCGGCCATGGGTGATTTAGGGCAGGCGGGTAGTGTGCTAGACTGCAGGAGCCTGAAAAGGGAGGCAGATGGGTGGTGAGGACTCTGGATTGGTTGGTTTGCTTATCAAAGATGTGCTTTCAGCAGGTGGTTTGCTGTCTGTCTCTAAGAACTAGCTAGCTGGAAGGGGCAGTCCCTCCACTGGTCCCCAAGGCCCCAAGATGTCAAAGCATTATAAAATATAGAAAATAAAAAACGATGATTGATCCATATTTCTAGGCATTTGTTAGAAAAGATTGAGAGATGAAAGAAAGTGCTCTTCCAAAGAAGAAAACTTTGAAGGCCTTAGATTTGTAGCCTGAGGATAGCATATCCTTAAACTGGTGATGATTTCACACTTAATCAACACTTAAGTAGTAGAGAGTGGACTAAGTCGACAAGTTTAGGTTGTGTTGTGGTTGCAGAGATCTCCTGGAGGGGGAGAACAGTGCAGACATATAAATGGAGGGGGGGTGGTGGAATTCTGCAGGGTGAGGTAAAAGATCAAGATAAAAGTGCTTTAGAATTCTATTCAATTATATTTTCAAAAGTGCTTTTTATAACCAAGGAGGCTAGACACATAATTTCTTCACTCTTCTTTTGAGAAAGAAGAGCCACATAAAAATAAATGGATAGTAGGGGTTTAGTTTAAGGATCTCCTGACAGTTGGCCTTACATTTTCTTCTTCCCCATTCTTTCCACTCACTTCTCTCTTTTTTTTTAAATTTTATGTATTTGACAGAGAGCGCACGCACAGCCCGGGGAGCAGCAGAGGGAGAGGGAGAAGCAGGCTCTCTGCTGAGCAGGGAGCCCAATGTGGGGCTTGATCCCAGGGCCCTGAGTTCATGACCTGAGCCTAAGACAAATGCTTAATGGACTGAGCCACCCAGGTGCCCCATAAAATGCAGATTCTTTAGCATCAACTGTGTCAATCGATTTGGCTACCTCTGACAGACATCCCTATGCATCGTGATTTTAACAAAAAGTTTTATTCTCTCACCTGGTAAGCCTGTGGTTGGGCAGTCCACAGCTGCTGAGCAGAACCCTCAAGTCCTCGTGGACTGAAGCTGACATGAGCACTGCCCAGCTATGCCTTTGTCATAGTCTTCGTCTTTGTGGTCCAAGCAGATGTGCAAGCCTTGCTGTGAGGACTGCTGGGAAATCTAGGGCCTTTTTTTTTTTTTAATTGGACTCAGCTGCTTCCCCAGATAAAATTCTGTGAGGGGATAATGGAATAGACCACTACCAATTCTCCATACTTACCAAATTAGAATTCCTAGAGGTAGGGCCTGGAAATTTGCAACTACCAAGCACTACGTGCAGTCTGATTTCTACTAAAGTTGAGGAGAAGTTGTTCTGTCATTGGCTTTGCTGCACCCTGGGGATAGGCTGATCCTCTCACCTCACTCAAGGAGTTCTTCGCTTACCGGGGCAAACCTGCCTGCTCCCCGTGTTCCCTCACACTCAACTTCCATGACCCCGGAGTTCTTCTCGATTTCACATCACCTCCTCCTCGTCTGTGTGCCTATCTCAAGAGCCTCCCTCTGAGGGTAGTGTATGGACACAAGAGCATTTACAGGACAGAGATGGCACATTTCTTGCTCGTGTTGAATAACTAGGTAAGAAAGGAAAAAGCTAATATCTTAAACTTTTAAAACTGCTTATGACTTTGAACACAAATCAAAAAGATATTTTGATTTTATTCCTTGTTTCAGATTGATTAAAGTCAGCCATTCTTTTTATAGTCCCACAGAATAAGGCCTTACACAGTGACTGAATACCACAAAAGCCCAGTCATCTTAAGGTAGCAAAAAGAGAAATCCAGAGCCTGAGTTGATCGGGGAATAGGTAATTTTGAGAACTACTCAGTATTACCACTGCTACCATCTCGAAAGCAGTTTATTTTCCTTTTAATTTAGGTGTTTTCCTATTTTGTTTCTGTATTCAGTTTGTTACTCTTTTGTTTGACAAACCCAAGACCCATTATGACATCACATTGTTGCCTATATCATGGTATAAAAAATTTTAATGGATAATTATCCTTTTAGAACTGATGACTGGATTTATTTTTATTTATTTTTAAAGATTTTATTTATTTATTTGAGAGAGAGAGAGGGCACAGAGGGAGAAGGAGACTCCCCACTGAGCAGGGAGCCTGATGTGGGGCTCGATCCCAGGACCCTGGGATCATGACCTGAGCCGAAGGCAGACGCTTAACCAACTGAGCCACCCAGGTGCCCCTGATGACTGGATTGAAATGAAATTTGACTTGGTCTTGATCTATTGGCCTTCTAACACAAGTTAGCAGTGCTTCATCTCTAAACCGCACAATGAGATTTAAGGATTTTTTTTTTTTAAAGGAGTTTACAAGCACTAATTAGAAACTATACTTTTCCTCTGGATCACCTTGAGTAAGACTATGTAGCTCAGTGATTCTCGGTGGGAAAGGGTAAGCATTTCTACTTGGAATACTAAACACCAGTTGTCTCATTACTTTGATTTGTGTTTCATGGTGAAATTTATATTTTGAGTTTCAAATAATGCGAGGAAATATTTAGGTTATTTATCAAATGAGGTCATGAACATAAAATATTGAGATGAACATTAAAAAACTGAACAAAGGGAGTGATTAAAATCACAAAAGAGAGCATCTCTGGCCTCTCTTTCCGATAACCATTCAGAATGTAGTCCTTTCCTTTTCAAACACTGAGAGGAAATACTTTCCTTTTGGAAATTTACATATAAAGAAAGAAGGCAAATTATTTTGTGGTTTTCTTTTCCTTAATTCAATTATGTATTTTTGGAAATATGTTACCTCAACTCCTTTTCAAGTCATTAGTGTTGGATACTCCCAAATACTACATAAGCATTTTGATCTTTTTGCCACCATATGTACCTTAAGCTTCATCCACTTGGGTATATAAGTTGTGCATCTTTAAATGTCTTTGAGCCTAGATGACTAGCACTGTGCTTTTTCTTCATTCTCATTGCCATGATGTCTAGTTATAATAAAGGTTCCCTCTTCTAGAAAAGGAAGTAACAGAATTTTTTAAAAGCTAAAACATTTTAGAGTCCTTTGGAATATTTCGGCAGTCTGCCCACAGCAGAGGCTGCCCTACTATTGGGGTAACTAAAGCACTCAGCACTGGAGCATTGCCCATAGCTGCTATGGTGAAGCCCTAGGAGACTTAGAGAAGGGGTTTCCCTTGTGCGATAGGGCTGTGCTCTCCTTGTGGAGAGTCGTCCTAGGCCCACGGCACTGCCTTGGGTCTGTTTGGAAACGTGGGACATGGAGGAACATGTACTCAGAAAGTCTTTGGCTAACAGATTGGACGGCACATTGGGTAATAGACAACTCGGGAATTGGGGTAATTTCTTCTCCCTGGGATTTTATTTTCTCATCTATAAAACAAGAGAGGTTGGACTAGATGATATGGGGTATCCTCTTTCAGCTACAATGTTGTCCATCTAAGTGTCGGTCAGGAAGGCATGAAAGTGGTCCCTCCTCCTCCAGTACGAAATGACCACAGCACTGGTTAAAGAAGGTGGTGTCGCTTAGAATCTCCCCACCCTGTTTGAGCTACTTCCTATTTAGAGGAAGATCTCCCAGGTCCTGCTGAGTTTTTATACTGCCATAAGCTTTAACTCTACACACACATACACACATACACTCCATGAAACAAAACTCATGCATCTGTCTTTGTGTTTAATAACTGCAGACATCTCTACCCTGTCCTGTCCTGTCCTGGGACACAACCCAGGAGCAGTCAGCATGGTAGGAATTCCCTGCATTTTATTTACATATTTATGTAAAGTAGAATCCAAGAAAAATAAAGTTTTTTGGACTGAGCTTAGAATGGCTGATTGGCTACTTCCCAGAGAGTATTCTTTATATTTTTTTGTCTAAAATTAAGAAAAAATAATTCTAGCATTCTTCAGAATTCCTGTGCAATTTAATGTAAATATGAAAGTTTTTTCCATTAATTTGGTCCTTAGCCCTTTTTTAAACTTAGGGCTAACTCCCAAAGCGTTGTGAGAGGGAAGTAGTACAATGCATCATTTTTTTTTTTTTAAGATTACTTATTTATTTATTAGAGAGCTTGTGCATGAGCAGGGGGGGAGGGGCAGAGGGAGAGGGAGAAGCAGACTCCCTGCTGAGCGGGGAGCCCGACCTGGGCCTCTATCCTAGGACCCTGAGGTCATGACCTGAGCTGAAGGCAGACGCTTAACCAACTGAGGCACCTAGGCGCCTCAGAATGCAGCATTCTCATGGGGAAGACTCAGCACTGTTGGAAGTTGTATCTAGAAGTTAAATATGTGAAGCTGTTTTGTCCAAGTAAGCATCTGAATGGCATTTCTTGATAAGAAACAACTAATAAGATTAGTTTACATACCTCTCTGAATAGCATCCCTTTGTATGCTACCATAATATACTCTTCGTATCTCTAATTACACCTAACACACCATGGTATCAGTGTGTCTGTTCCCTCAAATAGACTGTGAGCTCCTTAGGAGAGGAAATCCTATTCATTGTTCCGTGATGTTCACCAGTGTCCAGCATAGTGCCTGGTACATGGAAGGAACCTAATACATATTTTTTAGTGGAAATCAAATCTAGATACGAGGTAAAAAAAAAAAAAATATTTGGGAGTTGTATCAGTCAGGATAGACTAGGTTATGTTGGGGTTCCAACAACATTAATATGTCAGTGGTTGAAGATAATTATTCCTCACTCTTTGTGCATGTCCATAGTGAGGGCAGAGGTTGGGATGGAGGGAAGGATGTGAGGGCAGTTTTGCATTAGAGCTACCAGAAGACTCAGGCTAACAGAGGCTCTACCATCTCTTGATGCTGTCATCTCAAAATTAGGGTTCAAGCCTGCTGCAGCAGGACAAGGACACTGTCACCCAAGTGATTCTGCTTAGAAATGACACTTCTGTTTACATTTCATGGGCCAAGACTAGTTCGTAGCCACTCCTAATTTAGTGGGGGCAGAAGAGTGTGATCCTTCGTCTAGAAGTGGAGGAGAATGGAATATTTGTGAACAGTAGTTTTGTTTTCCACTATAGTTCTTTCTTTTAGGCAATAAGAAGGGAATAGATAAAATTACCCAGAGAGTAATAATAACAAAGTTATGGGATGCAACTCTTACTCTAGTAGCAAAGTTTCCTTTATTTTCTAGTTTAACAGCTGGAAGAGTTTAACGTATCTCTGCGTTCCAACCTTTGAAACCAACATAGTTAAATCTAGATTTTACCTTGTTAGGTTTTTTTTGGAGAACAGCTCTTAAATTTATGTTAAGATTATTATTTTAAATGAATTCATTGTATTAATTAAATTAATTAAATTTAATGTATTTTAGAAATGTGTGGGTTTTACTTGTTTTGACCAGTTCAGGAATATCTCTGAAGCGGTAGTGGATTACTTCAGAATTTTTAAAAAAGGAGATGATGAACTCAGTAAAATAGGAAGTATATTTTACTATTCTGTTGGAAAGTAAGCTATTTTCCTAAATGCATGGCGTGGCCTTTTGATTCTGGATTATTTACATTTGATCCCCATTGCTGTCTGGATTCAGTGATTGCAGAATCTTTAGAAAATCATATTAAAGTTATCACAGAGAAACTTAAAACATCAGAAGGGAGAGCTGGGAGGGCTTAGAAGATCCCTAAAGATCCTTAAAGACACTCCACTTATTTGGCAGAGAAAGTTAACATGCCTGGGGTTGCTTGACCTTTAGTGCTTGATATTTTGATTCTCTAGTATATTTGTACTTTCCTCAAGTTCATTTTCCTTTGCAGACTGTTTTCACCACTCCAGCATATAACTAGTTTAAGGCTTTGCCATGTTTAGTTGCACAATTTTAAAGAGGATGCTCAGGCTTTCATTATGTAATACATTTATTGAGCACTTAATAATAATACTAGCTAACATTTACACAGTGCTTACTATGGGCCTGGCATTTTACTTTTTGAACTTAAGGTCTGTGCATGTAAATTATACTTTAAGTACATGCCTTCATGAATTTTTATATAGCACTTCCAGTTCAAGGGATAGACCATCCCTCACCCCCTAGAACAGAAGTAGCAAATACTTTAGGTTTTGTAGGCCATTCATTCCTTGTTGCAACTACTCAACTCTGCCATGGTAGAATGAAAACAGATGTAGAAACCCATAAACAGATGAGGGCGACAAGATTCCGATAAAACTTTAGCCGAATTTGACCATGAATTATAGTTTGTCGTACTCTGCCCTAAAAGACTCTCAGGCAGGCATTTTACATTAAACCTTCCCAGTGAGCCTCCCGAGGTAGGTATTATTTTTTATTACTTTATTGATATATAATTGACATACAACAAACTGTACAATTTGATGTTTTGCCATATGTAAACACTAGCGAAACAACACTGTAATCAAGATTGCAACCATTTCCATCACCCCAAAAGTATTCCCTCTTGCCCCTTTGTAACTCATCTCTCTGCCTTGCCGAAGACAATCATTGATGTGCTTCCTCTTACTAAGTCACTATAGTTTTTATTTTTAAGGATTTGATATAAATGTATTCATAGAGTAATACCTATTCCCTCTCTGGTCTGGCTTCTTCTACTCAGCATCATTATTTTGAGATTCATCCATTTTGTTACTTGTATCCATAGTTTGTTCCTTTCCTTTCTATTGTTATATTTCATTGTATGGATATACTATACTTTATTCATTGCTATTTTGGCTAAAAAAATAAAATGTCTATGAGCATTCACAAACATGACTTTGTGTAGACATGTGCTTTCATTTTGTTTGGGCAAATACCTAGGAGTGGAATGTGTTGGTTGTATGGTAGACATATGTTTAAATTTTTAAGAAACTATCAAATTGTTTACCAAAGTGGATGTACTATTTTAAATTCTTATTCTTACCAGCAGTGTATGAGAGCTGATTGCTCCACATCTTCACCAGTCCTGGGTATAATCAGACTTTTTATTTTAGCCATTCTTGTGGGCATGAAGGGGCAGCTTGTCATGATTTAAATTTGCCTTTCTCCAATAATTAATGATGTTGGGCATCTTTTCCTTTGCTTATTTGTCATTGTATACGTTCTTTGATAAAGTGTTCCAGTCTTTTGCTTACTTTATTAATTAGATTTTTTATCTTCTTACTTTGGAGTTTTGAGAGTTCTTTATATGTTCTGGGTATAAGTCCTTTACTAGATCTAGGATTTGCATCTTTTTTCTCCCAGGCTGTACCTCTCCTTTTCATCTGCTTAATAGTGTAATTGACACTATTTTGAGTTGCTGTATGGTGTGGTTGTTAGAAAGCACACTCTGAAACTAGCAGAGTTTTGAATCCTCACCTTGGAACCTAGGGAAAATAACTTGAGGTTTCTAAGCCACAGGGTCCACCTCAAAAATTACTTGTCATACACATGTCTGATTTTCTTATGTTTTACCAAGAAGTTTTTATGAGGACAAATTTGAATATGATTTAGTATGATTGGTTGAAAGAAGTATTTTTAGGGCTTTATAAATGATTCAGTAAACAAAACAATAGTCAGTGAAGCTTAATGGTTCTTTGTAACTTCTGGATTTCTATACTTTTACTAGTTTGGTACCCTACCCTCATTTCTAAATTGAAGGGATAGTCCAAAAGAGTACTTTCTTATAACTGTGAAATAATCTTATAATCTGGACTGTCTTAATGAGGCTAGTTTCCCATGTTGCCATAGTCATTTTATATTTAATAATTAAGATTTATAAAACTAAAAGTCAGTAGTATGTGCTCTCTAGTTAAAATTGAAGTCAGAACCACTTTAATGCAATCTACGTCATCTTTTTGCAGAATAGTGATATTGACTTGGTTGACCAGTTGGTATATCCTCTGTGAATTTGCCATGTGTGATTATTAAGTGTATGTTTATGGAAAATGGTACAATGTTAACTTCTTATAGATATCAGCATTGAGATTAAATAAGCTATATAATTGGCTGGTCAGATTTACCTTACCAATAAAATATGAACATGATAGTGAGGTTTCATATGTGACCATTTGTTACAATGAAGTTCAGACATCTGGATCATCATAGTACACTTCAGATAAGCCCGTATGAGGAGTTGTCACAAACCAAATGAACTTCAAGTGTATCCATTTAAGTTTGCCTATTGTGTTCTTCCATTATTTCACTAAGCTATATCTAAAACTCTATGAAGCTACAGTAGAATTTGGAGAAGGAATATTTTTTTGTGGCTAGCTTTGCATTTATTACTCTCCATAAAATGTAGAAAACGTGTGTTTTTCATCATGTGTTTTAACAGGAAAGTGTCCTATCAGTTTTGTTTTTATCACTGGTCAGAGTTACCCATCTTAGATTTGCACTGATTGCCATTTTTCCTGAGCACTCTAGTCCATAACTTGACAGACTGAAGGTAAACGCCTTAGAAGTCAAGGCGACTACAGGATGGTTCAGAATGGCCAGCATCGTATTAACATGGGTGCATGGGAGCCAGGAGACCCGGGCTGTAGTCCTGCCTTATGTTGTCAGTGCCACTGGCATCCTGTCCAAGCAGCTGTCCGCGTGGATTTTCATCTGTCAGATGAAGATTAGGGTCCCTCCTGTGTCAAAGAGCAAGACCAGACAGAAAGGGGATGCTTTGCAAAGTCCCAGGTAGTATGTGAAGCAGTAGAATTTTCCCCAAAGTATTTAACATGTTAAATTATTTTAAAAGTATGATATTTGAAGACTCTATAGTTGATCCTTCTTTTAATCACACAGCCACATGTGCCACTTTTGTTTGTAGGTTTGCATGTGTCTGCTTTCTTGGAGGAGAGCAATCTTGCATGCGGAGTCAAAAGCGGTTGCAGGCGAGAGATGGGGAGGAAAGATGAGCTCCTTTATCTCATAGCCAGTCCTAGTCTTTTTGACTGCATTTTACCCACCATACTTATCTTCTTCCTGCAAGCTTCATTTTCTTCTATTCTCATCTCTTCTTCCCCTCTGCCACCAGCTTTCTTTTTTCCTTTAGTAACTCTTCTCTTAGACCAGAGGGAATGGGAGGTGGGGGAGCGATGGGCCCTGTAGCTTTAAGCACTGTCATCTGGATGGTTTTTTTTTTTATTATTATTATTTTTTTTTAAAGTTTTTATTTATTTGACAGAGCGAGAGTAGGAACACAAGCAGGGGGAGTGGGAGAGGGAGAAGCAGGCCTCCCACTGGGCAGGGAGCCCAAACATCCCAGGACCCTGGGATCATGACCTGAGCCGAAGGCAGATGCTTAACAACTGAGCCACCCAGGTGCCCCTGTTATCTGGATGTTTATGGAGCATGTGTTGGACACACGCAGAACATAAAGCTAGTTGATTGTGTACTCAGACCCCATGATGAGTCACGTGCTTCTGTGCATCCTTCATCCCACCAGTTTCTTTGCTATGGAATGGGAGACGTGTTTATAGCACTATGCCTAGGGTCAGAGGGGTTATATCTAAATATAGACTCTGTCTGAATTATGAGCTCTTAATATCTTATTTATTTTTAGGGCAAGAGCGGTTTGGCAACATGACCCGAGTATACTACAAAGAAGCTGTTGGTGCTTTTGTAGTCTTTGATATATCGAGAAGTTCCACATTTGAGGCCGTCTTAAAATGGAAAAGTGATCTGGATAGTAAAGTCCACCTTCCAAATGGCAGCCCTATTCCTGCTGTCCTCTTAGCTAATAAATGTGACCAAAAAAAAGGATGGTGGCCAGAATCCTCCCCAGATGGACCAATTCTGCAAAGAACATGGTTTCAGTGGATGGTTTGAAACCTCTGCAAAGGTGAGGTCTGCTTTGTGTTTGTATCTGCTCTGCTCTGCTCTTAACTCGAAAATCTGAGCTGTAACTTTAAAATCTTCAGATGGGTTTATGTGAGTGGTTTTTGGGAGCCTAGAAAAAAGCAAAGTAGAGCATGGATATGTTATAGTTTCTTTGAGCGGGCAGCAGGAACGCTTTCAAAATTGGCTAATGTGGAGGTGAATAGAAGGGCAGGTTTTCCATCAAAATAAAAAATAGTTATTATTTAGAGCAAAGAACAATGACATTCTCTGAGTTGAAGCCTTTAAATGAAGCACTTTTGCAACTGGAGTTTATGGGGGGATAATGTGTCTTGTCAAGCCCAAGCATTTTTGATTTTTACTGAAGGCTTCACGAAATATAGGGACATAGATGACACTGGTGAATGTGTGGGTCATGTGCAGTACTAACAAAAATGGACACTGAAAGTATCAGAGAGATGTATTCAGATGTTTGAAGAGTTTCAGATTAATTGTGTATGAAAGAATTTGAACAAGAGGAAAGTATCAACACTTGTGACATGCTTCATGAATAGTGGAGTGAGAATTTTTTCTTTCATCTATTATGGGATACAGTGTTTTATGAAGAAAAACAGAAAACATTTAAGTTGGTTGTTAAAAATCTTGCCAGCCTAGATATATAAGAAAGCAAAGGTGAAAATCACAAGCAGAAAATATTGGTGGGGAGGGAGTTTGTTGATGTGCTTTGGAAATTTCATATTATAGAGGTCAAATAACAGTCGGACTTATGTCAGAATGATGAAATGTTGGAGAAATTCTGTAATGACAAAGTCCAAACCATAAGACTGTGCATCTTAACACAGTCCCAGCATTTGGGATGCCTTCTGTGGATTTCTTGTAGGTATATATTTTTTTAAAAGCCTTTTCCTCTTAGCTAACAAATGTGACCGGGTTTATCTACTGGTTAAATTACCTACTTACGGCTAGGTTCCTTTTAGCTTTACCTGAAACCCACCCTAAAAGTAGAAGATGATTTGGTGCCGCTGATGATCAGAATAAGGAAAGCAAAGCTATGAGAGACTGCACAGAAAAGCGGCTCTGGAGATAACTGAGCAATGTTGGAGTCATCGGAAAAACTAGTGTCTGCTGGAGGCAGACGTTTTTACTCCTAAGCTAAAGGCTATTTGTTTAAATAAATACATCCTAGAATCTTAAGATCTAGTTTCATGAATAAAAAGTGGTGGCAGAAGAAAGTTGCAGTGCGGGGCTGGGTGCCGCGCGAGCACTTAGCCAGGCAGGCAGGAAGAAATGGCGGGAGGGGCGGCGCCTCGTGGGGGCACGTGCCCGGAAAGCCACGCCCTCCGTCTGCGTCCGCGGAGTGTCTGTCAGGTGATTTGCTTGACGTCCCAGCTTTGTTGGGAAATAATCCGTGGTACGTGCAGTGTTTACTAGAGCGTGAGATTTGCGGGAAGAGATGCATGTATTACAGATAAAATTTCTTCTCTAAGTTTTGTTTGAATTAATCATTCAGGTAATAAATCCAAATTCGTCCCCAGAATCTAGATGGAAGATTCAGAAACAGCGTCACGTGGCGTGTAGCTTGAGACTGTGGAAGTCATCCCCTTTGTTACATTTATAACAGGGTTACCTGTGGAGTGGAGAAGGAAAACAATGGTTAATCGTAGAAGTTTCAGCTCTGTTCTGTGCTTTCCTACAAATCTATTAGCAATACCTTCTGCATAATTTCTTCAGTAGTAATCCAGGAATGTTCCAAGAGAATAACAGTAATACGAAATTTAGGTTAAAATTTTAGTCGAGGTTTAAAGTACTGGCCGAGTGTCACTAATGCCTGTATTTCTGCGCTGGCCGGCAGCTGACTTCCCAGCTGATTTCTGCTTGAATTCCGGTGATCTGAATTTTAACGGGAACACAGCCAAAAGACAGTCTTGAATTCATGAACTTCATCTTTTCACCTTTATGGCAAATAATGGATTTCCAATATGAGAATGTGTGACTAATTACAATATGGGATTTTCTGTTCCTGATCAATTGCTACTAAATGCGGTTAAAGAGCATTATAATTCTTTGAGATAATGGGAATGGTGGGGGCTAAATGGCTTTTGGACATTCAAAGATCAATACTTTAATTAAAGTTAATACTTACCGTGGGAGTGGAGGTATAAAAAAAGAAAAAAAAAACTTGTTGCTGGAAAAGATACCCGAATGAATAGCCCAAGTCTTGCAGGTTTCTCACTATCTGAGAAAGTATAGCAGATAAGGGAGATAGCTAGAATGAGCCTCATGTTGTTAGATCGAAATTGGAGAGATCAATATGAACTTAATGTTTTATATGTATGTATAAATATGTATGTTTCTGTGTTTATATGTGTGTCTATATACACATATGTATAAACTGATAAACATAGAAATTGATGTCTATGTGCCTGTAGAGGGCACATGTATATTTACTAGCTCTGCCTGCTCAGGAGCAATGACACCACAGGTCCAATGAGCTTTCTAGTCCCCAGAATTTGGTTTTTATTTCTTATTATTTTTAAAAAGATTTTATTTATGTATTTTAGAGAGAGCGCATGAGCTGGGGAAGCGGCAGAGGCAGAGGGAGAGGGAGAGAGAATCTCAAGCAGACTCCCCACTGAGCACAGAGCCCGATGTGGGGCTTAATCTCCCCACCCTAAGATCATGACCTTGAGTCGAAATCAAGAGTCAGATGCTTAACTGACTGAGCCTCCCAGGCACCCCCAGAATTTGGTTTTTAAATACTGTTCTCCTGCAAAAAGAACAGAAGTTTAATGGAGAAATGATTGATTCCAGGATTGGTGGGACAAGGAAAGTAAAGATGCAACAGAGATATTTTGTGGTACCAGAAATTAAGGAAACACAAAATGATGGAGACCCGTCAAAACGAAACAGGACCCTACTTATAGGAGCTCCAAAAATCCAAGACAATTTGAGCAACAAAGTAAATAACTATTGTAATGCATCTATTCCATAGAATAAAATAATCATGTTAGGAATAAACGAATGAACAAGTAGAGGAGAAGAGGAAATTCTTCCTAACAGTAGAATTCCAACTAATAAATGTAGAAGGAATGATGGAAATAGATAGTTCATCTTTATTTTTTTAATTAAAAAAATTTTTTTTAAAGATTTTATTTATTTATTTGACATAGAGAGAGACAGCTAGAGAGGGAACACAAGCAGAGGGAGTGAGAGAGGGAGAAGCAGGCTTCCTGCCGAGCAGGGACCCCTTTGCGGGGCTCGATCCCAGGACCCTGGGATCATGACCCTAGCCGATGGCAGACGCTTAATGACTGAGCCACCCAGGTGCCCCAGATAGTCACCTTTAATCACCATGGTAATAGCTGTTTTAGGGAAGAATTAATTGATGTTAAAGTTAATGGGGAAAACTATGATGAAAAATAGGATATTTCCATATTTGAGCTTACTAAGTGCAAAGGAGAAATAGTAACTATTCGGTGGAGAAGCCTGGCAGACATGACGTTAAGCAAGTGTGCCTCTTGGACGCTGAGAGGGACACATCACTTACTCCTGTCAAAAATGCATAACTTGAGTTTAATGATACGGAAACCTCAAACAAGCCCAAACTGAGGGATAGTCTCTGACCAGTATGCTGCTCCAAGAGTGTCAAGGTCGTGAAAGGCAGGGTGACTGAAGAACTGTCCCAGGTTAAAGGAGACCAAGAAGACATGAGCACGAAATACAGCCGGTCACCTGGATCACAAATAGGACACTGAGACAATGGTGACATTTGAATAAGCTTCATAATTAATGCTGACACTATTATCGAATTTCCTGATTTTATCTGGAAATCTGGATATCCAGGATGTTAATATTTTAGGAATATGAGTGAAAGGTCTGTAGGAATTTTTGCTACTTTGCAACATTTTTGTCAATCTGAAATCATTTAGAAATGAAAAGTTAAATATTTTTTTAAAAAGCCCAGATTTTGATATGTGTTACTCGTGTATTTAATGACAACTAATAAATCTGGCACACAAATGTTGTGATAGCTAGTGATTTCTTCGGGTATTTTTAATGGACATCACACCTACAACATTGTTTCAGGTTAATTTACACATGACAACTAGAAGTAATAATCTGTACTCAGAGATGGGGAAACGACATGATGCATTTATCATATTTTAATGTGTGAGCCCGTTGACATTCCTCTTCATAATGTATCCTGAATGCTTGACTTAAATGTTCAAGGGCAGAAACTTTTTCATCTTAGTGCTTTCATTTATGTGAGTGGCAACCCACCGTGGGATGATGCTTCCTTTTCAACCATTGAAGATAGTTCATTGAACCTCGGGGGCAAAAAGTTTGAAACAGGAACATCAGGAAGGGGAATCCTTTGTGAAAAGAAGAGAGTTCTGTAGCCACATTACTCAATGGCATTGACCTCTGAGGGTGTATACCCTGTAGTGAGGAAGAAGATGGTGGACGCCCCCTCTGACAAACTGTGCTTGTCCCATTAATACTCATGCTTTCTTCTAAGCATTAATCCTTGGAATTCATCCCATTCATCATTTCTGCATTACAGGATAACGTGAACATCGATGAAGCAGCCCGGTTCCTCGTGGAGAATATTCTCGCAAACCAGCAAAGCGTTCCAAACGAAGAAAACGACGTGGACAAAGTTAAACTGGATCAGGAGACCTTGACCGCAGAGAGCAGGTCCCAGTGTTGCTGACCTGGCTTCAGCTTCTGTCCCGCATGCAGAATGCAGCCTGCCTGGGCGGGAGCCAGTCCTGAGGACGGATGCGGTGGCGGGTGTGCTGTTGTGCGAGTCCTCCCGGGCTGCACTTTAAATGAATGCTCTGGTTTTTCTTCGGGTTGGATGAATCTTTCTCCCTGTTCGGAACGACAGCAATGGCACCCCCGGGAGCCTGCGCCCACACGGGGGTTTTCTGGTGGTCGCTATGAGTTCAGGATAATGTTTACATCCTCTGTAACATCTTTTTAAATGATGGCCCCCCCTTACCAGCTTCCAAGTTGTGCCTCGTAGTGGTAGTGCTGGGGTGGAAAGAAGCCGGACCTGCAGTCTTTGAGCAAGGCTATGGGTCCGTGTCTTGTCTCCACAGTCCAGTCTCACTCTCCAGGGAGGCTGCAGACTCTGGTAGTCACAGAAGCCCTGAAGTTCCTCTTTTGCCATTTTTCCTTTTTTTTTTTTCCCCCTACTTCAAACTTTGGTACTTCATATAAAATTGTTATCCTTAAATACTATAATTTCACGAGCCCTAGCCAGCGTGGCGTGTCCTTGCCAAGGACTCAGCACGCACATGGCGCTGGATTCTAGCTCTGGTTTGGTTGCTGGCAGTTGGAAACAATATAAATGAACATTCCTTCTCTCTCACTCCAGTTTTTTTTTTTTTTACCCCCTCTTCCTCCTGGTTGTTTATTTTTGTACCTGAGAGCCTGGCTGGTATTACTGTTGCACTTCTCTCCAACTGGAGCTAGTCTTTTCAAATCTGTATTAGTAATGGTCGCAGAGAGAAGTCACTTCAAAGCATATACAATGAAAGCTGAGGTTCTGTATTATGAATTATGAAAGAAAATAGGTCACGTGTAGTTTTCTGTAAAGTTTGGGACATTTAAAGTATAGCACATGAGGAACTTAAGGCAGCCTCATAATACTTGTATTACCACTTAACCCAGTTAAGGAAAAAAATAAATATTTTGACTGAAACCTTGTTTTTGTGAATTAATATGGTTCTAGAAAGGTAAATGGGGTGTACTTTTCTGCCTTACAAAACTTTGTGTCTGTTCACTTTTTCCCTTTGTTTTTAAGGGACTTGCTATCATCTGAAAGGTCCAAGCTATTTCTTTTTTTTTTAATTGTTATGTTAATCACCATACATTACCAACCTATTTCTTTCAAAGGAATTTTAAAAGTGTTTGCGACATAAGCCAGAGCTAATACAAAATGAGGCATTGATCAAATTGTCTTATACATTATTATGAATGTGGGTAGGAAAGATCCATGCATTTATTGAGAGCAGGGGGAACAAAAACCTAGCAGGAATTGCATCTGCTCTTGACAGGTGTATTCTGGGAATAAATAGTTATCATGGGTTATAAAATGTAGCTTGCTCTTCTCATTAAACCTAAGCTTTGCCTAGGAATCACAAATGTGTTTATATGTTCTACATTTAAGTAAATAAGCTCTTTGATCTTTTGGGACATGTATTCTGTATAGAATTAGATTTTCTGAAGTTAAGGAATATAAAGAAGCCCCTTATTTAAATACCCCTTACCATTTAGTTAATATAGCCCCTCTTAATTGTTAAAATATATTGCATTAAATCTTGCTTTCTAAGAAACATATGTGTCATACTCTAAACTTTTTTCTGGTTTAGGTACCAAGTACTTCTTTTAAAAAAAAAAAAAAAATTTTGAGAAAGAGAGACAGAGATAGAGCACAAGTGGATGGGAGAGGGAGAAGCAGGCTTCCGCTGAGCAGGGAGCGCAACATGGGACTCAATCCCAGGACCCTGTGATCATGACCTGAGCTGAAGGCAGACGCTTAACCGACTGAGCCACCCAGGCGCCCCAAAGTACAACTTTTTTTTAATTTAATTTAATTTAATTTTTTTACAACTTCTTAATCTATATTGATTCCAAAGTCCAGTTGTGTAAGTAGTATGAAAAGTTGGTGCCAAAACCTAAATGTTAGAAACCTAAAGCTTATTCTGTGTGGTCACTGAAAGTGACAAGTCTTCTTGGAATTTTCTTTTTTTAGAAACATTGATTTTCGTTTTTACAAGAAATTCATTGTGTTTGAGCAAAATCAGGAGTATTGCACTCTCTGCCCACCTTTACCACATTTGTTACCTTCTCTGAGGATAATCTTAAGTATTGAGAGTCCCTTAGGTAATGGTTTCTCTATGAACACTGAGGGTTCTGTTTGTCATTGTGAGATAGTTTATTCTATTTATCATTTTATTTTTTTAAGATTTTATTTATTTATTTGACAGAGAGAGACACAGTGAGAGAGGGAACACAAGCAGGGGGAGTGGGAGAGGGAGAAACAGGCTTCCCGCTGAGCAGGGAGCCCAATGTGGGGCTCGATTCCAGAACCCTGGAATCATGACCTGAGCCAAAGGCAGATGCTTCACGACTGAGCCACCCAGGCGCCCCCCTATTTATCATTTCTTACACTTTAGAAGTAAAACCAAGTATTTTGCTTTACTCCTAAATTCTCACCATAATTTGTTTTTGTAACTTGAACATAAAATTTGAATTTAGGGTAAGTTACATAAATGGCTAAAGGAGAGAATACTTATTTCCTTATTCACTTAATTGCTTAATGAAAATTCCTGAGCCTCACTTCAGACTTATTTAAATATTTTTCTGGGGATGGGGCTCAGAAATCTGCTTTAAAAAAAAAAAAATCTGGGGAGGGGCACCTGAGTGTCTCAGTCAGTTAAGTGCCTGACTCTTGGTTTCGGCTCAGGTCATGATCTCAGGGTCATGAGATCCAGCGCTGCATTGGGCTCCCGCTCAGTGGGGAGTCTGCTTGAGATCTCTCCCTCTGTTCCTTCTTTCTCTATCTCTCTCTCTCTAATAAATAAATATATGTTTAAAAAAAATCTGGTGATGTTCCTTTCGAAATCCCTTATAGTGAGCAGTAATAGTCAAAGTGTTTGAGTTTGAAATCTATGGCATTACCTAAAACATGAACATTTTTAAAATATAGCACTTTTATTTCCATTTATACATCAGTGTTATTAAAGAGTCTGAATGGCTTAAACAGTGAACAAGTAGTATAAATCTGCTTTCATCCACTGAAAAAAATGGAGGCTTAAGGATTCTGACAGGCTGGACTAATCTCCAAGTAACTTTGTACAATTAGCCATTTGGGGAAAAAAAAAGTCCTATCTCTATTGTGCTGTTCCTCACAGTGATACAGTCTGGAAATTAATAACCTAAATGTAAAAACAAGAAATACAACTACAAAACTTCGGCACGTGTGGAAAAAATTTTGACACCAGGCTGAGAAATTCCTTTTTAAATCCCCAAATGCTTAAAGCCAAAGAGGAAAATATAGATACATTTGGTTGCATCAATGTCATGTCTAACAAGAGATTATAAGTAAAATTATAACAAGCCACAGACAAAAGAAAATATTTGCAACCCACTTAATTGGATGAGGGTCAATAAAGCAGGATAATAAATCCTAAGACAATGAGTAAAAATGGGCAAAGAATGTAAAACCAGAATTTTCGGAAGAAGCAATTCATGTGTTAAATCTTGGTAACCAGGAAACGTAAAAGAAAAAAAAAATTATCAGATTCCGCAAGAAACGTGTAAGTTTGAGTGTATCCCTGATGTTGGTGAACATACAGGAAAATCGGTGTTCACAATCTGCCTTTTGACCGGATTTGATTTGATAGATACCTCCCAGTTTCTCTCCAGTGTTGCTGTGCACCTGAGTCTGTGCCCACATATTGCTGAGAGGCCAAACTGCTATCATTGGGGAAATAACAGAAACAAAATCTCCCATCCAGAAGACCGCTCCACAAATGTAGAAGAGAGAGAAAACGATGTTTATTGAATAAACACGAGCCAGAATGTTTGCCTCAGGAGCAATAGCTTAGAGATTAAAAGGCCCTTTTGTATAACTCAGCAGGTACAACCCATGTCATGCTTGTTCTCAAGGTAAACCAGAAGTCGTTCTCGGGTAATAGGCCTTGGCGGCACATTTTGTCACACACGGTTCATCCTAAATGCATTTGATAGTTGGGGTGACTGTCTGTATTAGCTCATTTCTTTATCCAAAGGAGAAATCACTTCTCATATCTTCATGGCAGGAGGTAGTTGTGCAAGATGGTGTGAGATTTCTCCCCTACCACAGAAATTAGGAGATAGGGACGCTGTCTCTCCTCATAAATACATTGCAAAGAAATGGCTCCCAAAGATGTCCTTGAGAAAGCCTGGAGAGAGGCTTCTTTAGCTTTAAAACAGATTTACATACATATCAAAGAGACAGAGAACTAACAAGTTTTCAAATGTAAACACTGAGAAAACGGGGAAGGGACATGGATGCGAGGAGTTTCTTCCCTTAACTTCCACAAGGAGACTTAAGCTTATTTTTAATTTGTATTTGCCTTTACTGTCCAGCCTGGGTAAACATTTGCTTATGTGTACAAGGAATAATAGAAGCCTGTTCACTGCAGCATTGTTGGGATATGCATGCAGGTATGCATGGAAAAAAAAATCTACATGCTTATCTGTAGGGGGAAAATAAAATGGAAAATTGTATACCCATACAAGGAGATAGTTCAGCAATATTTTTTAAAAATGTATTAAGAATTTAAAGGCGGGGCGCCTGGGTGGCTCAGTCGTTAAGCATCGGCCTTCGGCTCAGGTCGTGATCCCAGGGTTCTGGGATCGAGCCCCACATTGGTAAGCTTGCTTCTCTCTCTCCCACTCCCCCTGCTTGTGTTCCCTCTCTCGCTGTGTCTCTCTGTCAAATAAATAAATAAAAATCTTAAAAAAAAAAAAAAGAATTTAAAGGCTATGTGAGCCATTCAGAAAGGTTAATACCAAGTTTCTGATTGTAATTGCCTCAGATAAGGGCTAGAATTGTGGGTGTCAGTTAAGGCTGACTTGAGCTTTTTAGTTAATGTTTACATTTTTATGGTGCAATTTATTTTACCCCGGTCAGTATGTTTCCTACACTGTCACTGAAATCAAGCAGCGTTCCCATTTGGAACATAATACTTTAAAAAATAATAAATGCTTTGAATTTTCTTTACTTTTTACTATACTTAATAGCATCGCCTATGATTTTTGCCCTTCTGAGATCTTATATATATTATGAATATAATATATCCTATGAATATATGAAGCCACCATTCTTATTTCTGATTCTCCAAGTCATGTCTGTGTGTGGTGGAGGGGAGGTAGGAATATGGGCTCGAGTTGCATATAAAATACTGCTGGGACGGTGTACATGGCAGTAATTCCATCTCCTGCCCCCCCCCCCCCCCCCAAAACACCTGAATACCATGTGGTATCACCCTGCCAGTCTGTTGGCATTTCCCAAACCAAACCCATTATCTTTCAATCTTCTCACTGCCAAACCTGGTTTGGAGGTTTATTTATTTATTTATTTTTAAAGATTTTATTTATTTATCTGACAGAGAGAGACACAGCGAGAGAGGGAACACAGGCAGGGGGAGTGGGAGAGGGAGGAGCAGGCTTCCTGCTGAGCAGGGAGCCCGATGCGGGGCTCGATCCTAGGTCCTGGGATCATGACCTGAGCCCAAGGCAGACGCTCAACGACTGAGCCACCCAGGCGCCCCTGGAGGTTTAAATGTTTATATATTATAATTTAAATAAGGTTTGTTTATGTTCATTCTAAGTTAACATGTAATGCTGTCTTTTAGTGGTATGATTATTTTGCTGATTTTTTTGAACCCCACTAAATTTATAGCTGCCATTTTCCTCCCTTTAGGAAAACTCTGCTTTTGAGTCTTTAGTATAGCTTTAGTCATGCTGCTAAATTGTGATTTGAGAGCTTGCAGAACTTTAAAGGAATACAGTAATTGCTCTAAGTGAAGTCTTATAATAACCTGGCTTCAATTTCAGTTCAACATACTACTTCACCTGTGATTTAAAGATGAAATTTTGTGGATTTCTTTTCTTTTATTGATTACAAAACTGAGGTAATCTCCAAAAACTTTTCTCTTTTGGAAATTTTGGCAAAGTAGTATTTTCATTCTGGTTTGATTTGGAATGGTTTTAATCGCTGGGAGCAGAATCTAATTTTTCATAGCCTAACACCTTTAAAAATCGAATATATATTTTTACTCTAGACTCTCTTTGTGGTACCACTTGAGCATATTTCTATCCAGTGCTATTTAACAAGGAGATGATTTAATTATAAATACAATACATGTCACTAATCATGTGTAGTTTGTATAGAGGACTCGATACTGAAATGAATTATGATTAAAACAGGAACTGATGGCAGGGTAGAAATGTAAGACATTCCTCGAGTATATACAATATTAAGCGCATCGTGCTCTGAAATAATAGTCACTGCTAACTAGAAATCAGCTTACATTCAAACATTTAAAGACCTGTCACAGTTTAAGATGAAGACGGAATGCTGAATCGGTATTAGGTTGAAAATACCACGCTCTGATATTTTTTTTTTTTTAAAGATTTTATTTATTTATTTGACAGAGAGAGCAAGCGAGAGAGGGAACACAAGCAGGGGGAGTGGGAGAGGGAGAAGCAGGCTTCCCGCCAAACAGGGAGCCCGATGTGGGGCTCGATCCCAGGACCCTGGGATCATGACCTGAACTGAAGGCAGACGCTTAACGACTGAGCCACCCAGGTGCCCCCACGCTCTGATATTTTAAATGTGCGTGTGAGAATAGTCCAATATTGTCATACCATCAATTTCTGTTTAACTGTAAAGGAAATGATGTAGGAAAGACGTTATTAGGGTTCAAAGCTGAGGACCGAGAAAGAATTTTTGAGACGTCTTTGGTGCAAAAAGGTGGTTTTATTAAAGCCCGGGAACAGGACCCGTGGGCAGAAGGAGCTGCACCAGGGTCATGAGGAGGGGCCCATTATATACTTTCAAGTTGGGAGGGGGTTAGGGATAGCATAAGTCTCTAAGGAATTTGGAAGCAAGGTTTCCAGGAACTTGAGGGGGGCTAGGTGTTGTCAGGAAAAGTTCATTTATTACTGCCTAATAAAACCTTAGTCATGAGACCCTTCACATGTATATCGGTGGGTCATATGCTTGGGGGATGATTGCCAATATGTATCTTGGAGGGTTTAGAGATAAAGGAAGTTTCCAAAGGAATTCTTATATGTTAAAGTGGACTTACAGGATTGCGGGGGTGGGGTGCGGTCAGACTAGAATTGCCTTTTGCCCTTAGCAAAGTATTAACTTCGAGGCAGTTGAGTCCCTAGAGGAATGTCACTCTGCCTGTTTCAAGGACTTGTCAGTGGGCTCTAGGTAGTAAGGAAATTTAATAATTTTTCTTCTGCCTTTGTTTCCCACATCAGGAAACATAAAGCAAATACTTCACTCTGTAGCAGGCTTTAAAAGACATTTCACAACTCAGACCCTAAAGAAGAATTTTCTTCATGTAAATTTTAAGATAGCTCGAGGCTGAGTCAAACTCTGCTGAATCAAGAGTACATGAAATCCACTCCTGTACCCTATTTCTTGGACTCATTAGGATTTAAGACTATCCGAATCGTGGATGCCAGACTCTGATGTGATAACTGACCCTTTGCTCAAAATGGTGGCCATGCGTAGGCATGAACCACCACTCAAATGTCAGCACCAAAATCCTCTGCTTAGGATCCAAGGGAGACGAGTGAAGGTTTTCTCCTTTCTTTAATTCCCCATGTCATATATTAAGTCAACAGATACAGAAGGGAAGTGGAGACTTCTTATTTCCCCCTTAACCAGTTGGAGAAGCTTCCAAATGGCTCTTCTAGGAGTGATATTTTTGGAACTGCATATTATAAAACCATGAGTCTATCTTTTAACCTCTACTAAATGACATATTTGTAAGTATATTTTTGAGGCCTTTTTGTTCTTTTCAAACCAACGCTAATGGAGAACTTGATAAGAAAATGAAGCAGGTCTGTCTAATGGAATTACCTATGAGCTTCTCTGCCCACTCAGTCTGCTTAGAGAAGTTTTAGCCAACTCCCACCAGGTCCTTACATGTGATCTTTCATTCTGTTACCAGCCCCAAGTTTTAAATAAAATATCCAACATATCCTGGTTGGTTAACTGTTCTAACATTGGTTTTAGGAGTCACTAGAAAATGTTGGAGTTCCTTATTTCTAAGGCAGCACTAGTATATATCCTAGATATTAGAAAATTAACATTACCTCTTTAAAAAAATGAGTTTGAAGTAAAGATGAGGTTTTATACACTGAATTCAAAATCACTGTGCTATTTAACAAAAATGATCATTTTCTTCTTAAAAATAATTTTGTTGTATAATAAGATCACTTGCATTTTGAAGAGAAATGACATTGTTAGCTATGTTTCAACTTTATAGCCAGATCAGAATTTATACAAAGATATCAGGGAAAAAAAAAAAAAAAGGATAGGCACAGGACCCAAAAGTGATAAACACTTTTACCAAGGAGCAGCTATTTAAAAACCACATTTCCAAGATTTTTTTTTTAATGAAACAATTATTAAAATATAAGAGATAGGTCAGAATCAGGAACTCAGGGCAGATACATCCTGTTAAGTAAGGGTCTAATTGTGTCTCCCCAAAAGGTATGTTGAAGTCCTCCCTCCAGCACCTCAGAATGTGACCTTATTTGGAAATAGGGTGGTAGCAGATGCAATGAGTTAAGGTGAGGTCATACTGGAGTAAGATGGGTTCCTAAAACAATATGACTGTGTCCTCATAAGAGGATGGTCTTGTGAAGTCACAGGGAGAATGCCATGTGAAGACAGGGGATTGGAGTGATGGGTCTACAAGTCAAGGAACAGCACAGTTAACCAGCAAACCACCAGAAAGGAGGAAGAGTCAAGGAAGGATTCTTCTACAGGTTTCCAAGGGAGAATGGCCCTCCCTGCTGACACCTTGATTGCAGACTTTTGGCCTCCAGAACGATGAAACAATTCAATCCTGCTATTTTAAGCCACTAGGTTTGGGGCACTTTGTTATGGTAACCATAGGAAAGGAATACACACCCCAACATCAGCTCTGCTTCTGGGTCAGGGAAGAAAAATTGTAGTACAAGATTTCAGTTGAGTTTTCCTCAAACAAATGTGAAATAACATAAGGTAGATCCTCTGGAAATACACATGAACTTCTCCCGCCCACCGCCCCCCCAACCAAGGAAATATCTTGTTTTCTAGTAATGGTGGAAAAATCAAATCAATCACAAGTCACCTGGACTGGCTATAAAGAAACCTCAGATTCCTAAAATAGAGTTGGCAACATTCATCACAAAGCAATAAGATCAGAAAATAACAGAAGATACACAACCAAGCCAACTAAAGAAAAACTAACCTGGACAGATATCTTAGGCCAAGGAGAAAATTGTACCTAAAATTACAGAATGTCTGGAAAATCACTATGATGAAGATACCACTGATAGAAACCACTGAGCTTCAGATAGCAATGCCAAAATCAAAATGCCTTACTTCTAAATGATTAAGGAATACAAGTGAATGGAATAAACCTCCAACACAAGAATTTAGAAGACCAGTGAAGGAAGAAATTAATGCTAGCAGCAGAAGTTTGCTTACTAGAAAACACATTAATTATTGTGAAGTTTTTTGGAAGGAGAATTTGAAATAGGTAAACTTGAAAATTATGGTGAAAAAATAATCACATTTACGTGAGAAAGTTAAAAAAATCCTAATTGAAAACTTCGCTCAACACCACGCAAATAAATTCAAAGAAAAACATGCATTTCCTAAACTGCCCCAGGGAGAAAAATAATCTAATTTTTATATTTGAGAAATAAGTGGTCAAATATCTAACCTTTACTGAGCTCAGCCCTCTTTGTAACCACAATCACCAAAAATACACCAGATCTAGAATAGGTAACAGGGAACTCAATAAAAACATCTAAGGAATTGGTCTTCTCAATACCATTTAAATGGTTTCAAAGGTGGAGCATAGGAAAGTCTCCATTTTACCGAAGTTAGCTTGAAGTGTAACAAACACCTCATTGCTCAACAAGTTGCACAGCCGATGACAGTGACTTCCCAGCCTGTTCATGGATAGCTTCTGTCATCCTATAACCAGAGCAAGACTAGTTATCAAGACTAGGGATCTGAGAAGTGCTGTGAGGTGAGTAATTTTGGGGATGGAAAGAAAGTGAGTCCCAAGGGCTCCAAGAAACTTTGACCTCCTGTACACCCCATGCTTGTATTACATGTTGGAGGCAGAGGAAGGCAGTGGACTTGCCATAATGAGGGGAAAGAGAAGCAAATTCTGTAAATTCCATGACCTCAGTCTAGCTGGTGTCTCATTACCATCCCAGGCTTACTATCAAGAATGAAACAACACACTGTTGCCGAGTTGATGATTACATAAATATTGAAATTCTTACCCAGAAAAGAAATGTTATTTGCTTGGGGGAAAAAAGAAACTTTTATAGTAAAAAACGATCAAACCATAAAATTTTTCTAGGATTTAAAAGCATAATAAAGGACGTCAGCATGATATATGTACTGAAACCTGACAAAGCTGCATAAAAATAGCAAACTAGCCCCAACCTTATAGCAATGAAAAAAGCCCACGTAAATAATTAGCAAATGAAACCAACAGCACAATAAAGATCCAGGTAAGATGTTCAATAGGGGTTTATAAAGTTGTTCACTATTAAGACTGTTAGGAAAGCTATTAATGAAATTTGGCATGAAAACAAATCAAGAGAACAATGTCATTCTTCCATAAATGCTGTGAAAGAATTTTATAAAAGTTGATTGTGACTTGCAAACATTGGGATAAGTGGCTATTTCCTAAATGTGATTTTTTTTTTAAAGTTTATCCATTGTGCCCAAAAGTTAACATCCAAGGAAAATACTAACATTGGTAAGGATCCAAAATACCTGAGATGCAGATAAAAATTAAGGCAATTTTATTATTTTGGAAAACAGTATTTTCCCTGAAGTTAAAACATGAAATGATTGGTAAATATCATGTACGAAATGCAGACACTCTGCAGCATAGTAGTTCAGTTACTTCTTCCACAGATTGCAGCAAACTAATTATATTCTCTGCAAAGAACCATTGGTTATTAGTAAAACTTAGGTTACTTGACAATTAAGGATTTTTTTGTGGTTTTCATTCAACTTCCCTTTTTGGCATGTACTAGCTTCCATTTTATCTTGCTTAAACATCTCATAATTAGTGATTGTGAAAATAATTTTATGTAGAAAAACAATTATTAATAGATGTCTTTAAATAGAAATAGATTGACAGGTAATACCAATATTAAGAGGGTATATTTAGATAATAGGGTTGTGTCCTTTTTAAAGTAATGAGCATTTAGAGAAATGCAACATAAGGCAAAAAATTATTAATGTTTGTACAAATTTAGTATAAAACTCAGCAGATTATTGGAAGGAAAGTATTAACTGCTGTTTTGGTAGCTTTTTGTCCAGCCTCAGTGAATGATTTTAGTCTTGATCAAATCCTCCTTGAAACACTAACTCAAAGAATTGTTAGAATGTGTGCCTCCACTGGATCCAAGATAAATTGGAATCCGACTGAGGATCATCTAGGAGGTCAAGCAACTCGACTTCATTGTCAGTATTCTTCATAAAGAGTAACCAGTATTGATCAGGCGGCCACAGGGAAGGATGAGGTCTAGTAAGTAACTCCGGAGAGGACTGCACGACCACGCAGGGGCCAAGGCTGAAGGTCTTTATGAGATAAGATGGAGCAGGTTCACTTAGCCTCCTCTCTTAGGATCCTCTGAGTGCTGAGTGACTGGATAGTGAAAACTTCCGGGAAGTTACAAGACCATGGTCATGGCTTTGCAAGCACTCTGTGTGGTTACCTATCCTACAGCCTTTGTTAAAGCTACAGAGAGAAACTCAATGCTATTCAAAGCCTACTTTGTCTCACAATTTCTTGATTTGGCCCCAAGAACATTGCCGTTAGTAATAGAAGGGATTCCTAAGCTATAGACTTCTGATCATTGCAGAATTGTTGAGCCAAATGGTTAGTGTTCATAACATTAATTAACTATCCTTTAAGAGTTGCATTTCAGTTGAGTTGTTCGATTCTCTTTAGGATAAGCGTCCTTCAAGAAAAAGTTCTCTTAAAAAAAAAAAGAAAAGAAAAAGTTCCTCTTGAGAAATCTTTAAATCTGGTTAAGATAAAACAAGAATGTTAATTTTTCTTCTTGTGTAATTGAGGTGACAAAAACTTCAAAATCATGTACAACAACATCTGTGTTAGATTATCCGTAAGCCAGACATTATGGTGAATCTAACAATAAGAAAAAAAATAAGTCTTAGGAAAAACAAACTATTCAAAACATATTTCCTTCCATTGCTCAAACTTCAAAACAGAAGACTTGGTTAGGGTGTTTTAATGAAACAATTTTCTGGTTTGGGGTCTACGGAGACTAGGAATTTAACAAACAATGTCATTGAGAAGATTGCTATGGGTTTCCAACAATTTTCAATACATGAAGGGGAGAATTTTTTAGATTTTCTCAAGTTATGAATTGTAGTAAAAATTCATTTTAGAAGTTGTTACTGAAAAACATTTTTTTTCCTGTATTACATTTTGTTGTTCAAAAAAGAATTTTTTTTTATGTTAGTGTTGTTAAGTGTACCCTTCGGAGTCTTATATTTCAGGCGTTTGGACATGTGGGAATAGTAAGTTTGACAGCATGACAGGTTAATAATAAATTCAATAATGCTTT
This sequence comes from Neomonachus schauinslandi, assembly GCF_002201575.2. Lineage (NCBI taxonomy): Eukaryota > Metazoa > Chordata > Mammalia > Carnivora > Phocidae > Neomonachus > Neomonachus schauinslandi. The sequence continues at coordinate 19,467,259 of NC_058410.1, read as the reverse complement.
TTTACTTAATTGCAGAGAGATTTCTAGGTCTCACTCTGCAATGCAGTGAAAGGGAATGAAGACATGTTTAGAAAGTAGAAAACTATAAGAAAAGTGACATAAAATCGTCATTGACAATAGAACAAGTATGTTGTAGACTATGAAAGGTTTAGTATTTTGTTAACACTCTTCATTTTGGAACTGTCTGTTCTGAACATAGATGTTTAAACATGGAGAACAGAAGCCATTACATGTAAAAGGGAATCTGAATAAAAACTACAAACAAATCTTTAATTATTAAGTAATCTAAGTTCTGTTGCTCGTTTATTGTTGCTTGCACAAAATGTAATTAGTTTGCTGGAACCTGTTAATGAAGTAACCAATGAATATGCTAAAGAGTGCATCTATTTCTTATGCAGTATTTGCTATGCTAACATTTTATCATTCAACTCCAGGGAAAATACTGCTTCTAAATTTGGCTACTAAAATATTTTTTTAATAACTGTGACCATTAAATTTTTGATGCAGTTTTCTATTTGCTTCTGTATACTAAAAAGTTCCTTCTGTGATGATTATGTAGGCTTGGGTCATTCAACATCCTGCTGAAATAAGTATTCTGTATACCTCTAAGTTGTAAAACAATTTGGTATTAGCTTAATAGCCAGGCAGATCAAAGAGTCAAAAAGTCCAAATATCAATGTAAGAGCTTTTGAAAGTGTAGAATATGAAGAGGTGTTATTTCAAATCAGCAAAAAAAAATTTCATTATTTTAATAAGACATGTTGAGAGAAGAGAGTGGTCATACAGGGAAAAATGTTGACTCCCTACCTCTCATTATTTATTCAAACTGATTTCAGATATGTGAATCATTTAAATTTAATAATTACTAAGATAAAACATGGGATTTTTAAGATATCTTGAAATTGGAGAAACCTGTCTAAGGATGACACAAAGACTAGCTCTGATATATTCAACTACACAAAATAAATAAATACATTGCCAAAACTCACCATAAATAAACTCAAACGATAATCCTGGAAAAGTAACCCAAGTTATAGTTAAACTGCTATTGTCCTGGATTTCTAAAGAACTCTTACAAGTCAAAAACAAAACAAAACAGCAGCCAAATAGAAAAATGAGCAAAGAATAAGCAGAAACAGTTCACTGAAGAGGAAATACAAATGATTATTAAACAGATGAAAAGATGCTCAAACACACTTACAAAAATGCAAATTCAAAACGACACTGAGATACCATTTTTCCTCTATTTGGTTGACAAAAAATGTATTTGCTAAAATGATTAGAGTGTAGTAAAACGGTCTCGTGTTGCTGAAAGGGGGTAGAACTTGACAAAATTTCTATGAAGGTCAAGTGGACAATAACTGTGAAAATTATACATGTCATTTTGCATCACATTTGCACATAGGCATTTATTCTACAGATATGCCTGAACATTTGTAAATGTAATTCATGTTGCAAGGATGTTCACTGCAGCAATTTTAATGAAAGCAAACCTACTGGAAAGAACAGATTAGAAGCAGAATGGTATTGTGGTATTCCTTTCATAATCAGATGAAACATGGATACAGAAAAGGTACAAATCCTTTATATAGGAACATGGCAATTTCATAAGTTATCTGAAGTCCTTTGGAAATTAAGTGCTAAAGCAACTATAGCCCATTTGGCATAGTAGAAATAAAACCTTTCTTATGCAATGTATGTCCTTGATTTAACAATGAGGGCTCGGTTGTGACCGTGGTTGTCAGTGTGACTATGTGCCATAAACTCTGCTGAGCATTTGAAAAGATTATTTAACCTGCTTTTAATAATATATTCCCCTAAGATGACTTTTTCAATGCCAGTGACTCTACATATTTTTTTCCAAGGAATTCTTTTAAGACAAACAGACACTCTAATAACCGCTTTCTAGATTGTGATCCTGTTACTGAAAGATGAGTATCACATGATCTCACTGATATGAGAAATTCTTAATCTCAGGAAACAAACTGAGGGTTGCTGGAGTGGTGGGGGGTGGGAGGGATGGGGTGGCTGGGTGGTAGACATTGGGGAGGGTATGTGCTATGGTGAGCACTGTGAATTGTGCAAGACTGATGAATCACAGACCTGTACCTCTGAAACAAATAATACATTATATGTTTAAAAAAAAAAAAAGAAGATAGCAGGAGGGCAAGAATGAAGGGGGGGAATCAGAGGGAGAGACGAACCATGAGAGACTATGGACTCTGAGAAACAAACTGAGGGTTCTAGGGGGGAGAGGGGTGGGGGAATGGGTTAGCCTGGTGATGGGTATTAAGGAGGGCACTTATTGAATGAAGCACTGGGTGTCATATGCAAACAATGAATCATGATGTTAGTATGATGACTAACATAACATAATAAAATAAAATTAAAAAAACAAAAAACAAAACAAAACCAAAACAAAACATCCTTACAGGCGAGAAGGCAAAGACTCAAATAGATTAAGACATTTGTCAAAGACAACTTAGTATGTGGCAGTCAATTATGATCAACTCACTCATTGACAAATCCAGTAAACGATTATAGCTATTGCAATTGTTGTGAAACAATTGTAGCTATTGTAATATCTCATCAATTGTGAGATATAAAACACATCACTGTTCGATGTTCTGCTGAAAAAATATAACTTTGCGAATCATACCATAATATGCACATTATACCATACTATCCTCTACCAAATTGCACGTGAATAAAAGTTTAGGATAACAATGTTGCTGACAAATTGATGTTTGATGTCTTAATGATAATCCTTCAAAAATTGATCACATCAGCTTCTTACTATCCTGAAATTTCTACTATTCTGAGGCTCCCGGTATATAGGCAATCTTTTTAAATGTATTTTAATAACAAGGTACATCACAGTTTCAACTCTTTATGAGTGTCTTCCTTTCTTAGGTACAATAATAAAAAGAAAAGAAAAAGGAAAAAAGAAATTGTTATTTCTCAAATGACAAATATTGTTTCATCGGTATCAATCTTATGCCCTGTTGTTTTTGCAATGCATTTTTTGCACACACAGTAACCTTTTATTTCAAAGCAAATTATGCTATAACCTCTTTGAAGACATATTAAATAGAAGTTAAATTCAGCACACTTAGTAGCAACGACCCATGCAACGTGGATATGAATGAGGAATTCCTGGGTGACTGTGACCACGTTCTCTTATGTTCAGGAAATGACAATCACATTATGTCTCCTGTCTGGCTCACAGCAATTGTAAGACTTCATCAATTATAAGGTACATCTTGATTTCAAGGATCCTAAAATGTGGGAAAAAAAGTTAAAATATATGAAACAAAGTTTGTGTCGAACACAGTGCTAGGAACTGGAATACCAAGAAATAATAGAGTCTTGTCCCTCATGCTGCTAACTGCCTAGTGTGGGTAGACAAGTAAGCCAACAATTAGTATTCAGTGTGATGATACAAATAATATATATTTATACAATTCTTTATATATACACTTTATATGTGCTAACATATTTAATCTTTATAATTATCCCTTGAGGCAGGTACATGATAGAGGTATAAACCTGTCTGGATACCCAGGAAGGGTATCTAAACTATCATGTGTGGGTAGACAGCCTTTTGTGGGAGACACCACATAGGTGTGAGTAGTGGAGGAGAAGGGGAGAATTAAAATTCTAGGCAACAGCACTCCACTAGCACAGTTGGAGAGGCAGAGAGAGTGGGACACCTGAAGACTACCCAGGGTGGAGTAGTAAAGGCACTGTGGCTCATGGGGTGATGGGGAGGAGTCAGGAGCAAGGCCTTTTTTTTTTTTTTTTTGTCATATTAAGGAATTTAGACATTATCCTACAGATTGAGAAGTGCTATGGCTGGATCAGAGGGAGTTGTAATTGGGACCAGAGAGGTCCATCAAGAAAACTTTTTAAAAAATCCAAGTAAAAACAATAAGAACTTACATTTAGGTCAATGGTAATTTGTGAAATACTGAATACTAATATTAAAAAGGTGTAGTCAGCAAAAACAGCCCAGTAAGGAACTCCCAAGTTCTGCCCCTCCATAAAAGGAACAAAAAACTGCTAAAACTATGAGAATTTACTTTTCTTTTGGAGTCATGAAATTAACCAAAGGCTTATAGCAAACAGAGAATCTTGAAAGCAGCAAGAGAGAAGTGACCTCATAAGGGACCTTCAGGGGTGCCTGGGTGGCTCAGTCGTTAAGTGTCTGCCTTTGGCTCAGGTCATGATCCCAGGGTCCTGGGATGGAGCCCCGCATCGGGCTCCCTGCTCCACGGGAAGCCTGCTTCTCCCTCTCCCAATCCCCCTGCCTGTGTTCCCTCTCTCACTGTGTCTCTCCCTGTCAAATAAATAAATAAAATCTTTAAAAAAAAAATAAGGGAACTTCAGTAAGATTCACAGTAGTTTCTTATTGGAAACCATGGATGCCAGAATGCAATGGGATAGCATGTCAAAGTATTGAAAGAAAAAACTTTCAACCAAGAATGCTACATGTGACAAGTTTACCCTTCAACAATGAAGGAGAAATGTACACATTCCCAGATAAATAAGACTGCAAGAGTTTGTCATTAGCAGACATATCCCATAACAAGTGCTGGGCATTTGTTTGCTAGAGCCATTCAGGCGGAAACAAAAAGACATTACACAGTGATGCAAATCCACGTGAAGAAATAAAGAACACGGATAAAGGTCACTAACTTCTTAGGTAAGTGTAAAAGTATATACATATATTTCTTGTTTGTGATTCATTTTTTTTCTATCTGGTTTTAAAGACAGCTGCATAAATCAATAATTACAAATCTGTATTAACTGACATGTAATGTATAAACTTGTAATTTCTGACAATATCAGCATTGAAGGTGTGGGGTGGAGAAATACAGGAGCAAAATTTTTATATATTATTGAAATCAATTGGCATTAATCTAAACTAAAGGAGAAATATAAAATCTGAGTAGACTTATAACAAGTAGAGAGATTGAGTGAGTAATCAACTTCCAAAAAGAAAAAAGCATAGGGCCAGATGTCTTCACTGGTGAATTCTACCAAACATTTAAAGAATAAATGCCAATTTTTCACTAAATCTTCCAAAAAACAGAGGAAAGGGAACACTTTCCAACTTACTCTATGCAGCTATTATTACATCGATATTAAAGGCAGAAAAAGGCATTGCAAAAGTGAAAACCACAGACCACTATCCTTTAGGAATAGAGATGCAAAAATCCTCAAAAAAAAATACTAGCAAACCAAAGCCAGCAGTATATAAAAGTAATTATACACCATGAAAAGTGGGATTTGCCCCAGGAATGCAAGATTGGTTCAACCTACAAAAATAAATATAATACATCATATTAATAGAATAAAGGAACAAAGATACATGATCATCTAAATATATGCAGAAAAAGCATTTGACAAAATCCAACACCATTTCTTAATAAATACACCCAACAAATTCAGAATAGAAGGGAACGTTCTTAATCTGATAAAGGCCATCTGTTGAAAATCCACGGTAAGCATCATGCTTTTTTTCTTCTTATACAGTATGTTACTTTGATACATTTATATATTATAATATGGTTGCCACTGTAACAATGTTGATCACATTACATACTTATAATATTTTTGCCTATATTCCATATACTATACATTAGATCTCTATGGCTTATTAGTACTTATTACAAGTTCGTACCCTTAAACACCATCAATCTTATCCACCCCCATCCCCAAGTAACCATGATTTTACTCTCTGTATTTTTTTTTTTTTTACAAGTTTCACTGTTTTAGATTCTACATACAGGTGATATCACATAGTAGTTATCTTTCTCCGTCTGACTTGCTTGGCTTAGCATAATGTGCTCAAGGTCCATCCTGCAGATGCCTGGATATCCTCCTTTTTCATGGCTGTATAATAGTCCATTATGTGTATGTACCACATCTTTCTTATCCATTCATCTGTCGTTGGCTTTGGGTTGTTTCCATACCTTGGCTTTTGTGAATAATGCTGTGATAAACATGGGGGTGCATATATCTCGTCAAATGCCTGTTTTCATTTCCTTTGGGTAAATACCCAGCAGTGGAATTGCTGAATCATATGATAGATCTATTTTTAGTTTTTTTTTGAGGGATCCGTATTGTTTTCCATAGTGGTTGGAGCAAACATTGCACTTAATGATGAAAACTAAAAGCCTTCAGGAACAAGACAAGGATGTCTGCTCTGGAAACTTCTACTCAACACTGTACTGGAGAGTCTAGCCAGGGCAATTAGTCGAGAAAAAGAATTAAAAGGCATCCAGATTGTAAAAAAAAGAGGTAATATTATTTCTATTTGTAAAAAACATTAGCTTACATATAGAAAACCCTAAAGAACACACCAAAAACTAGTAGCTTTAGTTTTTAATAAGCTAGTGCAGCAAAGTGGCAATCTACAAGATCAATGTACAATATACAAAAATTAGTTGTATTTCTATGCAGTAGTGATGAGCAATCTGAAATTAACAAAGCAATTCCATTTATAGTACTATTAAAAAATAAAATACTTAAATAAATTTAATCAAGGAAGTGTAAGATCTATATACTGAAACCACAAAACATTATTGAAAGAAATGAAAGATCTAAATAAATAGACACCTGATTGGAAGACCTAACAGTGTTAAAATGAAAATAGTCCTCAAAATGACTTATAGATTAAAAGCAATCCCTATCAGAGCCCAGTTGCTTTTTCACAGAAAAGGATCAACTGATCCTAAAATTCATACATAAATGTATGGGGCACCAAATAGCCAAAATAATCTCGAAGAAGTGTTTACACCTCCTGATTTCAAAACTTGCTACATTACATAGAATCATAGAATAGGTGCTGGGTAATATAATAAGTAAATTCTTATGTGCTAAACACGTGAACATGTTTGATGGAACCTTTAAAAATGAATTTTCAAATAAGAGCTTATGTTAAGGAAAGAGAAAACATTAAATCTCAAATTAAATTTGTAGCTTATAACTATACTGAGTTTGTTCATATAGGAACATACCTGTTCTGACACTTGAACTGCTCATCTTTATGAAAAAGAAAAAAGAATCTGTGCAATTTGCAGAGCTCAGTATTGCAAGTATGACCCTGGGCTTCTTTCAGTTGCTATAGGCAAGTTACTTGAATGATTTCAACAGATTCTTGAACTGAACAGAAATTGCTTCCCACTCAGTTATAATTTTACCATGCAGAGGCTAGAAATTGGGAATAAATAATGAAAGAGGTCATGCAGGTTCACATATAATGCTCTGTGTGGGATGTAGCTGATGACTGGAGAGGGGAACTGTGACCTGGAGATAGAAAGATACTGCTTTATGATCTGAAAGACATTCTGGCAGCTGTGACTTTAATTTCACATAAGTAAATGGGAAAAAAGTGCCTATCGTGAAGGAACAAATATGGTTGCTTAAGTTGTGCCTTTAAAGTGGTACCCAAAAGGAAGAAGTAAACAATCCCCAGTAAAGAAAAGCGCAGAATGCAGACTGCAATCTGATTACGACTGTAGCACTATCTGCCACATAGCTACCATATCATTGAGATAAACACTGCAGAGGTGAAAGACACATAAAATATTTTCAAAAAAAACCTTTTATGTGACCCATAGATTTCTTTCTTTCTCTTTTTAAAAGACTTTATTTGAGAGAGAGAGAGCACAAGCAGGGGGAGCAGCTGAGGGAGAGGGAGAAGCAGACTCTCTGCTGAGCAGGGAGCCTGATGCGGGACTTGATCCCGGGACCCCCAGGATCATGACCTGAGCCGAAGGCAGACGAGCCACGAAGGTGCCCCCATAGATTTATTTCTTGACAAGAGAATTGGTGGCGTAAAGATGGCCACAATTTCTTTCTAGCTCTCTCGTTGGAGAGGAGGAGTGTATTTTTCCCCAGCCTCAATCTAGTCTGGCCCCGTGACTGCTTCAGCAGTAGATTATGGTAAGCGACACCATGCTAGTTCTCACCCTTCAAGGACTGACAGGCAGCTTTTGCATCTGATCTCTGGGAATACTGACTCCTGAGATTCTCCCTCTCAGAAGCTATCCGCCATCCTGTGAAAGGCCCAGGCCCCATGAAGGGCCGTGTGAGGTGCTGTGGTCAGTCGGCCCAGCTGAGCTCCCAGCCTCCAGCAAGCATCAGCTGAGAGCTATGTGAGTGAGTCATTTGGATGTTTCAGCTCAACAGAGCCACTCAATTACTGTGGCCCTAAGTGACATCACAAGACCGGAACCACCTGGGTGATCTCAATCAACACAGAGAACCATGAGGAGTAATAAAATGGTTGTTTTAAAGTATTACCTTTTGGCTGGTTTGTTATGCAGCAATAGGTAATCAAAGCAATCACTTACATAAAGGTGTATATTAAGTTGTGTTAAAACTTAGGTTTACAGATGGCATAGTAAAAAAATTAGTAAATTTGACCTATATCAACAATTGTGTCTGCAAGCCAATGGTCTCCTCAAAACTTCCTTAAGGGAGTTTTAGCAACTTGATAGACTACCTTCAGACCTGATCTCTTTTCTAAAAACAAATTTATATTCCACTGGGTCCCAGACAAAAAGTCTGTGAAAGACCTCTCAGTACCTCCAATTTAACACATCAAAAGGGCTAAGTCTTCTCTAAAGTTCAAGCATGGAGACAAGGCTTTTACTCACAACTTTATCTTAGTTAAGATTGTTCACTTGTTTGTTTTTAATAAGGTGAAAGCAGAAAGATGTTAAGAAATTTTAGATTGAACTTTTATGTTGTCACTGATATGTTTTTAAAAGAGATTAAAATAAAACAAAACAAAAACGAACCACCTCAAGAGACAATCAACCTAGTTATCCTAAAAGAAAATTTCAGATTCAGTAAACTGTAAATAGAAATCTCTATGTGTTGAGTTAATTTTTGAATTTGGTTTCTGTCTCTCAAACGAATTTGGTCAGAATGAATCAGTGGTGGTATAAAATTGAGTTAGCTTTTCCCTTTTAGGTTGTTATATTTTACCTCAGATCCCCGACTTGAGTCAATCATCAGTACATGCTTTTGTGGATTGACAAAACACGTTTTCTAGTAATCCACTAAGAAACACAGTGCACGTGGAGTGAGGCCTGTTTTCTGGGATGGCTTTGAGGAAAAATTACTAGCTGTATAATTTTGAGTAAGTGCCTACACACTCTCCCCTCAATATCTGAATCAGGAAAAAATAATAAACATCTTTGCCCTAATATTTACCTGGAAGGACTGTTCTTCAAAATCAAGTGATCCTATGTGTGTGAGTCTATTTAAGGAGTGAAAAGTTTATTTTTTAAACTAAAATTGTTTTATTGTTATTCTTGATAATTCTGCTTCTAGTAATTGTGTATATTTTTCTGTCAATCCTGGAAACTATTTTATTGTATTTTTCTTAGTTCCAAAGTTGATCATTTTTTTTCAGATTGCGGTATCTTTGCCAGCTTTGCTCATAAAGGCCTCACAAAAGTTGACTGATATTTAGTTGGAACATAAACCATGGCAGAAATACTGGGGAGAGAAGAGTAAAACAAATTGTAGACAGAAAATAAGAACTAAGATGACAATTTCAAGCATTTAAACCTCTACTAAAACCTCCTTTCTTTCTATCTCATTTTAACCCAACCTGGACCTAAACTTTAGAATCCTGAGATTTTACTGACCATCAGCTCCTGTGTCCTCAGTTTCTCTCCACAATGGCTTAGATTCCACAATTTGTCATTATAATCACACCTTTGCATATACTATTACTCCCATCCTCTTCTTTTCTTATATATTTCTCCTGGAATTTTATGTACCTGGAATTACATAGTAAACACTGTTGTATCTTGCTTAATTTCTTAACCAAAAGTTTTTTTTTTATGATTTATTCCCTGTATGTATCTGTAGTTCAATCCTTTTTGATCCTGAATGGTATTAGTGAATATATCACATTTCGCTTATTCTCCTATTGATGGACATTTAGGTTATTTCCAACTGTTGCAATCAATAATAAAGCTACTCTAACTTTCTTGTACAAATCTTTGTGTGAAGATATGTTTTCATTTCTCTTAGGTAAATACCTAAGACTGGAATTGCTGGTTATTGAGGTAGATGTGTGTAAATAGTTTTCCAGAGTCATTTCCCATCATCAGTGAAATTGGTGGTTGCTTTGTCATCCTCTCAACATTTGATGTGCGAATTAGTTTTTGCTTCATAACAAATGTGTACATAACTTAGAGCCATTAAACAACACTGATTTGAGCCAGTTCATTGGAACTTGATGGCCTAGGATAGCCTCACTTGTATATTTGATGGTTACCTCATCATCAACTGGGATATACAGGCATAACTTGACCATGGGTGTTTTAGAAACTAGTCAGGACTCATCCACATGGCAACGGGGTTACAAAATCAATAAGAGAATGTAAGTTCCAATACTTTCATTTTCTGATCCTCTGCCTGGTTGATGTTTGCTAATATCCCAGTAGCCACAGAAAGTCATGGCTGAGAACATACTTAAGGGGTAGAGAAACATACTCCACTTTTAATAGAAAGTCTGAAGAGTTACATTGGAAAAAAGTATTGCTACAGGGTTAAGAAGTATTTGAGACCCTTTTGTAATCTTCGAGAATCTTCCCTTTGACCATAAATAATTTGTAGTCTCTTCACATGAAAAACAGATGCGGGCTCCTGGGTGGCTCAGTTGTTAGGCGTCTGCCTTCGGCTCAGGTCATGATCCCAGGGTCCTGGGATCGAGCCCTGCATCGGGCTCCCTGCTCAGCGGGAAGCCTACTTCTCCCTCTCCCACTCCTCCTGCATGTGTTCCCTCTCTCGCTGTGTCTCTCTCTGTCAAATAAATAAATAAAGTCTTAAAAAAAAATAGAACCACTCTTATTCCAGAAATCCCAAAAGTTTTATTTCAATAATGATATTAGACTCAGAGTTTAGGATCTAGCTCTCTAAACCAGATCTAAGTGCAGAGGAGGTGTCAAGAACTATAGCAATCAAAGGTTACTCAGGGAAGCAGAGCTAACATGAGTATTCCTGAAATAAGGGATTTGTTATAGGAATTAGATCTTAACAAAGATGAAGTAAATGGAAGGATGTTGGAGGATCAGAAGGAGTTACTAATGAGTTTACCTAAAATACTGCTTCAGGTAGACAAGTTAGAGCATGCAGGGAAATCTGAGAAACTGAGTGTATCCAGCCACTGTAGGAGGATTAAGAAGAGGAACTTCATGGTGAGATTTGTGGGAAGTTGTTGCCTTTGTGTAGCTACCATCTTTGTGGGTCCACAGCCAAGCAACTTTCCCCCCCCGCAAGCTTCTGATGGCAGAACTGGGGCTGCTTTTGATCAGCCTGGAAGAAGAGTTAAACAACTTGGCAAAATGAGATCATACTGTGACCCAGTGGACACATCTGCACCTGTTTGACACTAAATCTGACACCAATAGAGAGTAGAGAGTAGTGGCCACTGTTTCCTTATATGCTTTAAATAGTACACAAGTTCCTCTTTTGGCCAAATCTAAAAAAGAAAATGAAATTCTGGGAAACGTAGTCCTCAGTTTGACTAGATTGACATGGAATAATCCAATATGTTATTATTAGTTGTATTTTTAAATTTCAGCATTACAGTAGATCTCTACTCATTATATCTCTTTGAATTTTAATTTATATTACCCTAATGACTGTGCTTATGGGCCATCATATACCCTATTTTGTGAATGTCCAAGTTTTGTGCTGGTTTTTAGTGTTTGTTGTCTTTTTGTTATTGTACTTTAGAAATTCTTTCTATATTGTAAATGCAAATTCTTTGTTGTAGAAATATATTGCAATGATTTTATCCCATTGAAGCTTGCTTTTTAATTTCCTTAATAATAACTATTTTGAACAGAATTTTTAAATAAAGTTCAGTTCATCAAACTTTTTATTGTCTTTGTGTGTTCTAGAAAATTTTTAAAGACCCCAAGTTTACAAAGATAGTCTCCAATATTTTTTAATGAGCTTTTTAGACTGATTTTTAAAATTTTGACTCCAATATAGTTAAAATAGAGTGTTATATTACTTTTAGGTATACAATATAGTGATTCAACGATTCCGTACATTACTCGGTGCTTGCCATGATCCTCTTCACCTATTTACATGTCTCCCCACCCACCTCCCCTCTGGTAACTATCAGTTTGTTCTCTATAGTTGAGTCTGGTTTTTTGTTTGTCTCTTTTTTTCTTTATTCATTTTTTTCCTTAAATTCCACATAGGAGTGAAATCATATGGTATTTGTCTTTCTCTGACTGACTTATTTCACTTAGCATGATACCCTCTAGATCCATCCATGTTGCTGCATGCAAATGACAAGATTTCTTTATGTTTAGATTTGCATGCTATCTTGAGTAAATTGTTGTATATGGAGTGAGGTATTGGTCAAACTGCATTTTTTTTTTTCATGAAGACATACAGTTCTGGTACTATATGCTGAAAAACACATATAATCTTTTTCCATATTAAATTTCACTGGTACTTTTGTAAAAATAAATTTATCACATTTCATTATATATATATATTTCTGGGCTTCCTATTTTAATTGATTAATCTGCTTTCCTATTCCATATCAATAATTATCATGGATTTATGGTAATTCTTAAAATAATACAAATCTTCCAAATTTGTTCTACTTAAAACTTTTAAAAATTATTTTAAGTCATTGGCATTTCTATATTAATATCAGTACCAAAAAATAACCTGCTTGAGTTTTGACTGAAAATGCATTGAATCTATAGAATTTCGGAGAAATTGACATTTTTATAATTTGAGCCTTCTAATCTATGAATCTGATGTATTTCTCCATTTATTCAGGTCTTCTTTAATTTTAGCAATAAAATATTCAGGTAAAAGCCTTGTATGGCTCTTGTTAAATTTATTACTAAGTGATTTTTCTTGCTGGCATTGTAAATGGTATTATTTTTGATCCCCTGTCCCGACTTCAATCTACTGTCGATAGAGCAGCCAGATTATTATTATTAAAATGAAAGTTCAATGTTACTCCCCATTTCATAACCAACAAAGACTTCTTCTATGAAATATAATAAACACCAAAATTTTTTTTTTTGGAATTTTTTTTATTATGTTATGTTAATCACCATACATTACATCATTAGTTTTTGATGTAGTGTTCCATGATTCATTGTTTGCGTATAACACCCAGTGCTCCATGCAGAACGTGCCCTCTTGAATACCCATCACCAGGCTAACCCATCCCCCACCCCCCTCCCCTCTAGAACCCTCAGTTTGTTTCTCAGAGTCCATAGTCTCTCATGGTTCATCTCCCCCTCCGATTTTCCCCCCTTCATTTTTCCCTTCCTACTATCTTCCTTTTTTTTTTTTAACATACAATGTATTATTTGTTTCAGAGGTACAGGTCTGTCATTCAACAGTCTTACACAATTCACAGTGCTCGCCATAGCACATACCCTCCCCAATGTCTATCACCCAGCCACCCCACCCCCCTACCCCCCACCACTCCAGCAACCCTCAGTTTGTTTCCTGAAATTAAGAATTCCTCATATCAAAAAAAAAATAATAATTCCTCATATCAGTGAGGTCATATGATACATGTCTTTCTCTGATTGACTTATTTCACTCAGCATAATACCCTCCAGTTCCATCCACATCACAAAATTATTTTAATAACTAAAAATTTCTACATCATCCTGCCTCAACGCCTACAATTCTTTCTCTTGTTCCCTCTCCAGCAACTACTCTGACCCCCTTGCTGTTTCTCCAGATGCCTCTCTCCTCTAGAGACTTTTCATTGTTGTTTCCTTTGCCTGCAACAGTCTACTCCAGGTACATCCATGTCTTTCTCCTTCATTGTTTTCAGGTCTCTCCTTAGATGTCACCATATCATGTGACCCCCTGACTACTGTATTTGAAATAAACCTGACTCACCCCTTCTGCACCCCCAGTCCAATTTATCTGGGTGACTCACATTTTCATTTGCCCAGGCTGGACATGCCAGCTTATGTCTGTCGCCCTGGCAGCCCACCTAGTTTTCAACTGTTTTTATTGTAAAATGTGTCCCAATTTGGACATTAAATTGCTTACCACCCTACCCTTATCATGATTCATTTTTCTTCATGGCACTTTTCATTTGTGTGTCATAGTATAGATTTGCATGTTTGTTTTCCAGTTCCCCCAAAGAGACTGTAATTCCATGTGATAGAGTCTTTATTTTTATTGTTGAGTGTTTTACCTCAACCCTTAGAGCATCACCAGCACCTCGCACTCAGTAAATATTTGTTGTACTAAGTAAATAATTAGTAAGTATACAAGCTGAATGACTTTGCTTTTGAAACTTTTTGTAAAATGAAGTCCTACATTAAATGAGGTCATTAAGACCATTCTGGTTGTAAAATGTAATGATTGCTTTTGAAATCTGATACAAATTTCATTTAAGTCAACAGCTGCTTTGTGTAGAGGGAGAACAGTAGAGCAATGTTCTTCATAAGCTAGAGTAGTCATCTAAAGCAATAAAAGACATTGTTTTAAAGTGGAATTTTGTCTAAGTAGTATGGACTGATTTAAAAATAATAACCAGAATGACTTCACTTGCAGGAAGTCTCCAGCATAAAATCATATTAATCATTTTCTGACCTAGTTGAATTTTTCCATACATTCTTATAATATTAAAACATATTTTTATGGTATGGGTGAAGTTATTTAGGGAATTCATTTTATGATTATGACCCCCAAGTTTCTATCTGTAGCCCGGACCTGTCCCCTAAACTCATATCCAGCCCTCTCTGTGAACTCTCTGTTTATGCTTCTAGTAGGTATCTAAAAATGAACGTGTTCAAACCTAAACTCCAAATTTTCTCCCCAAACCTTCTGTTCCCATAATTTTTCTTTTCTCAGTGGAAAGTAGTTCCATTCTTTTAGTTGCTCAGGTCAAAATCATTGCTGCCATCCTTGATTCCCCTTTTATCTCATACCCCATATACCTTTTTGGTTATCCATTGAAATGCACCAAGGATCAGACCAGTCTCTCTCTCCTACAATTTTCCCATACTGCATTTCTCTGAATCACCACCGTAGCATTTTAACTGATTTTCCCCAGCCTTTGCCCTCTTCACCCTTCCATACTCACCATGTCTACTTTCAACAAAGCATCCCAAAAGATCACTTTAAAACCTAAATCACCAGATCATGTAACTTCTCTGTCCCAAATCCTCAAATTGTTTCCACTTGACTCAGAATAAACGTCATGTTCCTGATAGGGGCCTATAGGATCTGCCACTCTACTGTCTCTCTGACCTTTTTTTTTAAGTGTAAATTTGATGAATTATTTTTATTGTTGAAGTATAATTGACATACATTATATTAGTTTCAGGTGTGCAACATATTGATTCAACAATTCCATACATGACTCACTGAGCACTCCATTGAGTGTGGTCACTGTCTGACTTCATCTTTTACTACTTTTCTCCTTGTTCTGTTTGTTCTACTCATTGGTGGCAACAGAATGCACCATATACTCTCCTACCTCAAAAGATTACCCGCTATTGACTTTCCTGGGATCAGCTTTCCCTAGGAAGTAGAAATGGTTGATCTCTTTTTTTTTTTTTAAGATTATTTATTTATTTGAGAGAGAGAGAGTACAGCGGGAGAGGGAGAAGCAGACTCCCCACAGAGCAGGGAACCCGATGTGGGGCTCGATCCCAGGACCCTGAGATCATGACCTGGGCTGAAGGCAGACGCTTAAACCACTGAGCCACCCAGGCGCCCCGGAATGGTTGATCTCTTATACATTTCAGGTCTCTCTTCAGAGGCACAGTAACAGAGTGGTCTTTGCTGTGCCCTTGAGGTGAAATAGCAACTTCCTCCTCGTTCCCACATTTCCTATTTTCCTTACCTTAATTCCTTTTCCTGCTTAGTAATTAGCCTCATCTGACATACTGTAACAACATAATGTATTTTGTGTATGTGTTGTCTGTCTCTCTCTCTCTTAGAATGTAAGCTCAAGAAGTCTAGGGCTTTGTCTGTTTTGTACCCTCCCTATATCTCTCCATCCCTAGGAACTGGGACTGGAACGTAGTAGATGCTCAATAAACATTTGTGAAATGAGAGAATGAGTGAATCTATTTGTTTGACAAAGCTTTTATTATCCAATGCTCTTCTTTCTCTTCCAGTCTTCAGCTTCATTAAACAACAAAAAAAGACTCCTTGATAAAGCAAACTCACTTCAAATGAGTTCTCTTTAACACGTATTTTTAGACTGTGTTTTTCAAAAACTCGTTTATAAAGCTGAAAATATGCACAAATGCAAACAGGGTAAAATGCCCAAGCACACGTGTAAGCATCAACCTCCAACAGACCCATGCATGCTTGGAATCTCGAAGGGATGGCAAGGTTGGATGGATGTCAGCCCTCTTTAGTTCTCAGAGGAGAGGAAATGGCTAGCAGAAGCAGGGGTATTGTGATGCTTCCCCACTTTTCCCAGTGCCACTGCTCACTTCTTGCTGTTGTAGTTTTGCAAACAACCCATAAATTGTAGGCCCTTATGCTACCTTCCCATTGCTGAGAGTTCTCCACCTCAGTGCCCAGCCTAAGACATTCCCCACCAAAGTGCTCTTGTATCCTGGACGTGTTGGCATCTATGTTCAGTCTGACAATTACCTAAGTGAGAAAACTGGAACCCTGAGAGGTGAAATGACTTACCCAAAACCATGCAGAACTAGCCCTGGAGCTTAAGCTTCAGTCCTCTCTCCTGTTAGTCTTGACTGCACTGTGTTTCAGCAGCCTGTTATTCACATTAATTAAGTATAAGAAATAAACTAAAAGTCCAACAATAAGACAATGGCTAAGCATATTCATATGATGGTTTACTACACAGCTATGAAACATCATGATGTAGAAGATTCTTAAATAACAAGGGTAAATGTTGGCAACATAAAGAAGTGAAAAAAAACAAGTAGTATAATCGCAATTTTGTGTATATGATTTGTGTATATATGGGAAGACTCTATACATCAAATCTGTGGTCATTTCTGCAAGGTGGGATTAGAAGTATTTTTATTTGTCTTTATACTTTATGATTCCAAATCAATACTTTCAGAATAAAAGGGTATTCTAAACTTTTCCCTTGCACCACACTTCTGATTAGTTTAAAGGTGTATTATTTTTAAACACTATGATATATTTATAAATACATCATACAATATGTATGAGACATAAATGTGTGGAAAACTGGACAAACTTCATGAATGTAAAGAATTACCAGAGGGGTGCCTGGGTGGCTCATTTGGTTAAGCATCCGATTCTTGCTTTTGGCTCAGGTCATGATCTCAGGGTCCTGGGATCAAGCCCCACGTTGAACTCTGCTTTCAGCAGGGGATTCTGCTTGAGGATTCTCTCTCTCCCTCTCCCTTTGCCCTTCCCCCCACCTGTGCTCTCTCTCTTTCTCTCTCAAATAAATAATAAATAAATCTTTTTAAAAAAGAATTACTAAAAATTAAATTGAAATTAAATTTTAACTATCTTAATCAGGTATATAACATGAAGGTTTTTTTGTAGAAATACATACATTTATTATAATCAGGAAGCCTTGCCTTTTTCCTTATAACTCTCATGTTCTAAAATTATACTTCAAGTTAATTTATTTTTTTACCCTCCCTCAGATTTTTAAAGTTCTTTAAAGTTCTCATAGATCATCCTAACACAAAATTCTGTTAGTCCTTTCTTTGCAATTGCAGTTTTGCCATGATTAGGACTGTCATAGAGATAGATAATGGTGCTTCATAGGAGAATGATGGGGCTAAACTTTGTTTTGTTATTTGTAACATATGCATCTCAATCAATCATCACAATAATCCATTTATAACCTTTGTTTTGGGGGGGGACAAATACAATGAGGTTCAGAGAGCCTAAAGGCTTGCCTTCTAGTGTATGATGGAGTTTGGTTGAAGCTCAAGTCTACCCACCAATAAACTCATGCTCTGCTGTTTGTCTATAGTACTTTAACTTGGTGGCATTTCTCTGCACAAGCATCCTTTCCTCATCTCGTTCACTCTTCCCAGGCTCTCAAAGCACCACCTCTCACCATCCAGAACTTCTGGCTGCAGCAAGTCACTCAGGGCGGCTCCATGATCCAGATCTGAATCGTCACTCCCACTATCACCATGTATCTCTCCTGTGTCTGTGCCTACGTGTCACCGACTTTCATTAGATGCATGTTTCCAGTCACCCATGCTGAGGACATCCCCTTGGATATCTGTACTTGGGGCTTCCAATGTGCCTGACTCGCATCTTTCCTATAGAACTCATTGCATCATTTTGTATTTGTTCTGGTTTCTGTTTGTTCCACAAGGTCATGAGTTCTTCAGGAGCAGAACTGAATCTTATTCATCTCCTTAGAAATACCCAATGCATAAAATTAAATCTCCAAGTAAACCAAATCTCTAGATAAAAAACAATTAAGTTAAGGTTACAAAAGGAACAAATATTTTTTATAGTATATAGTGCCAGCACCCTCCAAGGTAAAATTCACAATGTCTTGTAGCTAATAAAAAAATGTAGCAAATAAGGAGAAAAATAGATCCCATTAAGGGGAAAATTAAATCAACTGAAATTGACCCAGAAATGGCAGAGGTGACAATAGATGGATATATTAAAACAGTTTAATATATTAATAACAGTAAATATATTAATACAGTTATTATAACTGTATTTCATATTTTAAGATGGCAACAGCCTTCTAGTTTTTTTGGTTCTTATAATAACTATTTCCGCAACCTTCCATAGGCCTGAGAAATACCTGTTGGTGCATTTTCTTCCACAAACACCCTGCTCTAGTTTACCACAGTTGTACTGCAAACCCATGTCAGGCTGTTGATGTTCCATCTGTCCCCTCTGATGCGCTCCGCCTTGCCTGCTGGTCAGCTCCCAATTTCCAGATTAGGATCTTCCCTTTGTGTTTTTAATCAATCTGATCATGATATCCCTTGGTATAGAAATTTTCATGTGTATTGGGTTTGGGGTTTACTGAGTTCCTACAATTTATGGATTTCACAAAATTTGAAAAATTTTCAATCATTATTTCTCCATTTAAGATTTTCTGTGTTTTCTTCTCCCACCTGCCTACCCTCCCTGCCCATTCAGGGACTCCAAATGCACATATATTAGTCCCTTTGAGGTTGTTTCACAGTCCCTGATTCTCTCCTCCTCCTCCTCCTTCTCTTCTTCTTCTTTTTTAAGTCTTTTGTTTCATTTTGGATTGTTTCTATGGCTGTCTTCAAATTCACTAATCTGTTCTTCTGCAGTATCTAATCTGCCATCCCATCCCATATGTACTTTTTTCAACATGGACATTGTATTTGCAGTTTTAGATGTTCTTAAATTGAACTTAACATATTCAACTTTTCTGCTAGCTTCTTGAACACATGGCACACAGTTATAATAACTATTCTAATATCCTGTCTAATTCCATCATCCATTTTTTTTTCCAGTTCCTTTTCAATTGGTTGGTCTTTTTCTCCTCTTAATGGGACATACTTTCATGCTTCTTTTCATGCCTAGTAATGTTTATTGGATACTAGTCAGTTTGAATTTTACCTGTTGGGTGTTGGTTATTTTTGTATTCCTCTGAACATTCTTCAGATCTGTTCAGGGAAGCTGTTAACTAACATGGAAATAGTGTGATCATTTCAGGTTCTGCTTCTAAGGTTTGTTAGATGGGACAATGAAGTATTAGTAGAGAGTGAAATTCTCACCCCTACTGAGGCAAAATGCTATGACCCATTCCCTGTGAATTATGAGGTGTCTCCAGTCATGCTGGTGGGAACAGGCCCCATGTGAACTCAGAGGAGGTTGCTCCTTGTAATTGTCTCCCGTGGTTTTTCTGTGCCCTCAGAACATTTCTTCATGTGCTTGTGCAGATTGGCACTCAGACAGAACACTGAGGGCCTGCCCTCAAGGTTCTCCTCTCTGTATGGCTCACTCCTCCACATACTCTGTGCTGGGAACTTCAGCCACAAATCCTCCCTGGATTCAGCTCTGTCTTCCCAAATCAGGGGCACCATCGATTGGGCTCTGCCAGGGTTCCCCGCCCTGTGTCAGAGCCTCACAGTAAGCTAGGACCATTATAGAGCCTGTCTTTTTTGTTTTCTACCTCTTGGGGGAACTCTGCCTTTCATTGCCAATGTCTTCATCTATCTCATTCAGTGTATTAGTTATTGCACACGAGAAGGTAAATGCACTGCCTGTTACTGCCTTTTGTTTGGGAGCAGAAACCTTTCTAACTCTCCTTTGAGAGTCTGCTTCCTAGAATCATGCCTGAGATTGACTGCTCTGGGCCAGTTTTCAGGAAACGAACTCTAGCACTCAGAGATTTGCATGCATGATGTTTATTAGTGAGTGTTTTGGGTAACATCTCTGAATGGAAGGCCAGCAGGATCAGGCAGAAGAAGATAAAGTGCAATGCTGTTGTGACCGAGATCTCCACCAATAAAGACAGAGCTCTGGAGAGAAGAACCTTTCAGAGGTGTCACGGTTATATGCCCTCCCTTACACACACTAATAAGATGCAGGCCGCTGTCCGGGAGAAGGCATGGCCTTGGGCTGAGTGACAGCTTCCTCTCATGGGGGCGTGAATGCCTCTGTCCAAAAGGGGGATCTGGATTAGTACCAGTGCGCCCACGGCAGAGGCGACTGCAACATTATACACCTTCAGGTTCGTATGCAACGCCATGAAGTGTTTTATTACACTCAGGAAAACTATTGCTTCGTATTTAAACAACTAATCAAAATGGAAATTATTTTTCAGCCACTATCATGAAAATATCTTCTTTCCCTATTCTCCCATTTTTTTTAAGAATCCCTACTCAGAGTTTCCTCTCAAAGATAATTAAAACTATAAGTTAATGTCTACCCAGACTAATGAGACTATCTCGGGCAGGGACATTTGGCTTCATATCTTCAAGATTCAAATCCTCCATAACTAGTGGGATCTGGAGAGACAGAACAGTAGGGGACAAAACTGAATCTAAGTTGCAATTTTTAATAATATTTTCCATGACATAGAGTAACCATTCCAAGCGGGCAGTGTAGCAGAAGGCTGAAGAGTGACCACAGGTATAAAGTTTTAGTTTTGCAAAATGAGTAAGTTTTAGAGATCTGCTGTACAACATTGTGTCTAGAATTAACAATATTGCATTGTACATTCACAAATATGTTAATATCTTGTATTAAGCATTCTTACCACAATAAAGAAATACAATATGATACAATACAATACAATACAACATGATGTAATAGTGTGTGCACTCTGAAGCCAGACTGTTCACATTTAAGTTACAGGTCCACTCCTTCTGTGCTTTGGACTTTGGCCAAAAGCTCACTTTTCTTCTCTATAAAATGGGCTGATTGTATACCTCATAGGGCTGTGATCACTGAGCCCGAGGCAGAATAATGTGATTGTAAACAGCATCGGTCTGGCGCCAGACTGCATGGGCAAGAATCCTGCCTGACACTTAGTAATTTAATTTAACCTTTCCTCCTGTTTCCTTGTTTACACAAAAAAGAGATTGTAATATCAACAAATTCCTAGGGTGTCTCTATGAATTATGTGAGCTAATGCAGGAAAAAGTGCTTCTTAGAGTGCCAAGCATACAGCAAGTTCTCAATAGGTGTGAGCTCGGATTATGAGATGTTGAGGAGGCTTACAACTTTGAACTG
Organism: Neomonachus schauinslandi; assembly: GCF_002201575.2. Lineage (NCBI taxonomy): Eukaryota > Metazoa > Chordata > Mammalia > Carnivora > Phocidae > Neomonachus > Neomonachus schauinslandi. The sequence goes on along the minus strand of NC_058410.1, from coordinate 19,445,542 downwards.
AATTTGGTGAGGAAGAGTAGAACTCGAACAGGTCCTGCTCTCGTGCCCTTGGAGGCCAGCACATGAGAAGGGCCAGGGCATAAGGAAGGATAGAAAGAAGGCAGAGTGTTATAAGAATTTTAAGACACATAAAGCTCTGTGGCAAATAAAGGAAAATGAGGTCAATGGGACAGAAGAATGACAATCGAAAGACAGAATTTGAAAGGCCAATTCACCTGAACCAGAAGCAGAACATGTAGAAGAATTTACACCTTCTCATCTGATTGCTTAAATTCTAGGCGACTTACACCTGACCTAACTGCAAAGAGGTGGCTGAGCAGCACCATGGATGTAACGGCCTCTGGCTGTGGGACCAAGCGTCTGAAGCCGCCCAGAGCTAAGGCTTTGAGAAACAGGAATGCTGCCCCTCTCTTTGCCCGACCCCGCCCAGTTCCAGTCATCTGCGACTCCCCACGGTGGGTGAAGTGGTTACCAAAGTTCACTTCCCCATTTCAGCAGATCCCCCAAATAGTCCAAAGAGAGAGCCCTGCCTGTTCTGTTTCTGCGGGCATGGGGAAGTGAGTATTTCTAACGACTTCCCTGTGGAGCTGGGTAACGTTACTGCTGCCTGAAGCCAAATAACTCTTCCTCAAAAAGGTAAGTATAGATTGGAGAGAGGCTGCGCTGTGGGTCACTCTAATAACATATAAGTGCTGTTTCTCAGCCTTTGAATGTTATTCAACAGAGAACTTGGAAATCCGTAAGCTGAGTTGCAGGGCAATCATCTGGATTTGTGACTCTGAAAGATTTTAACAAGGTTAGTTAGCCCGGAGCATTGCAGAGAGCAAAGGCTACCTACCCCATGTCAGGCAAATCTCTTTACCTCTCTGCACTTCACTTCCTTTACCTGTGAAATATGATATTAGCTATCATCATATGAGTGCTTATGATGTCCCCAAATACAACATTTGAGCTAAGTATTATCTTTCCCTTTTCACAAACGAAGAAAATGGAATCCAGAGGGTATAAATAACTTACCCAGGGTAACTCAACTAATAAGAGTCAGCATTAAAATTCATTTTTCCCTCTAAAGCCTATACATGTCCTAAGGAGCTTGCACCCCTCCCTAAGCCAGGCATGTAGCAGGAATGCAATAAATCACAGTTATTATGATATTTCAAAATGGCATTGACTATGATTATCATCTGTACATAATATGGATTTTTTTTTTTTTTTAAAGATGGATGTAGGGCCAATTTTCCTTTTTTTTTTTTGCACTGGCCCCTACGAATACCATCTCATGGTTTATGGAGCATATTTGCCTCTTAGAATCATGGCCTGACCTGAGTTTAGTTCCAGAAAGAAGAGAAATTCTGTTTATGCATGCTGCACACATAGCATGATAAAGGAGAAAGAACACTGGACTAAGAATCAATAAGCACTTTATATTCCCCCCCCAATTTTTTTTATTATATCATTTCAGCCTTATGTCAACTCCCTTATTTTTGTCCTAATTTAATAGATGAGAAAGCAATCTCTGAGTGGGAGTAGTGATATGTTTGGCTTAAACCAGTGCTCCTCCCTTTAATGCCTCTGATCCAGACTACACCAGTAGCTGTGAAACTTTAGGCAAGACACTTCTCTTGGTCCAGGGGTTTCATCTATAAAATATGGGTGAGCTGAAGATGATTTGATTTCTAAGACTTTTCTTTTCTAAGATTCTTGGCATCTTGGAACCATTAACAATGACTTTGGGGATGACCTAGGCTAAAGGTGAAACTCACCCACTTGTGGGTTGTTGGTTGCTTAAAATTGTGCTGTTTTTACCCAATAGTGTTTGTATATGCTTCTGGCTATGCATTTGATGACTTTGATAAGATTTGGTATTAAATAACATTTTCTCAAAGTTTGGTCCTGTATTTTCATTCAGGAGAGTTTTCTGGAAATTTCAATCCTGAGATAAATGAGGCAGAGCCCTCAAGATGTCTTTATTTTCTTCACGTATACAGGAGATGTTTATAGGGGTTCTAAACCTCAGGTCTGTGCACGGTCAGATCTCACTATAGGGAGGTTGTTTTGGGCCCACACAATATTTTGCTTTGTTATAATAAGTTTTAAAGCGTTTCCAGTCTAAGCATCGCCGGGCTTCATTCATTCAGGGCATCTGCCTGCTCCTTGCTGGCATTTAAGCTTCATCTCAGAAACAGGGGCCCCCTATTTGCCATGCTTTCATTGTGTGCATTTTACATACATATTTATTTTCAGGAGAGAACCGTGAGTTAGATATTAGCACCTCCTGTTTACAAATGAGTAAATGAAGCTCAAAAGGAAAAACTTGCCCAAGGCAACTAATAAATACCGCTATGGACTGGCTGAGCATTAGGCTTGAACCTTAATAGGTCTTGGTTTGCTTGGCTCTGTTTCTCCTGGCTCCAGTGCCTTTCCAAGTGAGTGTATCAAGGGCCTCTCGACTCTATGACTCAGATTTATTCTTTTACATGAACAACGGAGACACTGGACTTTTTCATCGCAGACTTCATTCATTTTTAGCTAAACTTGAGCACTAAGGGTGTCATGATCTTGCCTTCCGTGCAGGGATCCCCCCCGCACCCACTCTATTCTTCTGGACCCGCCCTTTTCAAGCCATTAGCAAATTCAGAGCGTCCATATTGCCTCCTTAGTTACAACTGAAAGAACTGGTTCAGCAGAGAGAAGACCTGGGGAGAGGCGACATCGCATCATAAGCCGTCTTCAAATAACTGAAGAGCAAAGCCAGGTAGAGTGGACCTGATAGAGCTGCAGTTTATCAGAGCTGCCGGGCCCCCGGGATTCCTCCCGACACCCAACCCCTAGACCACCTGGATGTGGAGACCCGAGCTCGCCGCTCGGGCGTCCCCAGTCGTCGCCCCCAGAGCCGCGGCGCTAGAGCCGCGGGGGACCCGCCCCTCGGCTGCGGCCCTTCGGCCGCCGTCTCCTTGACAACAGCGTCGCGGAGCGCGTCCCGGAGCCAGCTCCTCGCTCACGGCTCTGTCCACACTTGGGGCCTGGGGCCCGGGGCCCGGGGCCGCCTCTACCATGGCCTCCAAACAAACCAAAAAGAAAGAGGTGCATCGTATCAACTCGGCGCACGGATCGGATAAATCTAAAGAGTAAGGGACCTCTGCCTGCCTGTCCCACCCCTGGCCTAACCCTTGGCCTTACCACTGGACATGGGGCTTCTTCCCGGCAGCGAGCTCTGCCAGGGCGGGAGTGGGACTGGCCTCCTCGCAGCTTCTCTTTTTTGGGAGATCCTTGTTCCCGTTCCTTCCCCATGCCTGCCTCCATCCGCCCCCTTCCCAGAGCCCCTGGTTTCCCTGCCTCAGGTGCCCAGCTGCACTTCTTCTGGTTTCCCTCGTGAAACTCCCACTCTTCCCGCCCCTCCCCTCCTTCATAGCCCATCCAGGCACGTCCTGGGGTGCAGCTGCCTGACGAAAGAGGCATAGCTCAAAGGATGTCCAGTTAGGGTCACATCTTCCTGGCCCCAATAATGACAGAGAGAGACAGACACAGACTAGAGAGACAGAAAGAACTTTGACCTCAATGCTTAATGGCGAGTCCCTAGTTTCTATCGGCCTCGTCCAACAACTAAAGAACTTTTATCAGATGACATCCGAAGTAAAATAATTTTAAAAAGTTAAAACTATATAAATATATAGTTCATGTTACTGATGTAACTCCTTTCCTACACGCACCCCCATGTTCCTGATTCTCTAGTTTCCAGTTCTGCTTTTGTTCATAAGCAGGCTTCCAGCTACCTAGCAGATAATCCATTCATTTTATTAACTTAAATTCCAGGCACTATATTACATACATAAGTGATTTTAACAAGATCTTGTAAGTCTGGTCATTTCTGCATTTACTAATGATTTCCATTCTTCTAGGTCCAAGTCTTACAAGGCCCTATAGGATCAGACCCCTATTACTCTTCTAACTTTACCACTCCCTTGTTCACATAGTAGTCTCCTCTCCACTCCCTGGAACACCCCTGTGTTGTTCCTACCTCAGAGCCTTTGCACTTGCTATTTCCACTGCTGGAAAGTTCTTCCCCCCAGATTTTTATATGGTTTTCTCCCTCACCTCCTTTAAGTGTGTACCTAAATGTCATTTTCTTGTGTCAGCTTCTTTGGCCAACTGGTTTAAAATCACAACCCCTATTTTCTTGGGAAAGCCAAAAAAATCCCTCCCTATTTTCTTTTGCTGCTTTATTTTTCTTGAAATTTTTATTCATTTAACATACTATATATTTTACTTTTTAAAAATCATATTTATTTATATATCTTCCTGATAGAATGTAAGTTCCATAAGGACAGAACTTCTTCTTTTTTATTTTATACACTATTGAATCAAGTGATTCTTGGATTGTACATAGCAGACACTCAAAAATGCTTATTTAATGAATGAATGACAGTAATTAAATAAGAGTTTATAACAGGGTTGCAACAGAATTTTTGAATATTTAAAAAAAAAAAAAAACCTTAGTCAATGATGGTTATAATTAATGCACGTTGAAGACTCACAACTCTTAAGGAGCTTTGGGGAAAATCTTTGACTTTAAAGAGTTTATATCCTGAAAGAGATGAGATTGTTAACTCTCATGGGAAAAAAAAAAAAAAAACTGACCAAACCAGATACCATAAATTACAGTTCATGGCCTGGGCCAGTGATGGTTGCGTCACATGAGAGAGACAAGGTGCTTGCTGGTAAGATTGTAACTCTTTCCTCATAAGTACTTCGCATTTCTTTTTGAGATGATAATGTTATTTCCAACATGTTCATTTCTTCCAGAAAATATTTGAGTTGAAATTATATCAATAAAACTGTATGTGTCTACTTATGAAAATAGAAGAGTAAAAGCAAATAGTTATACAATATCTAGGCTTTGCTAGAAACTATTGAGCATTAAACATCAAACCATTAGATTTTGCTTTAGCATTATATGATAAAATGTGAAGTTTATTATAAATCAAGTCTCCCTCCAAAATTTTTACTGAAAATTTAATCATAGGTACCAGGCTAAGTCATCATCAAAAGATAAGGTGTCACCCAGCATGGGGCCTAGGGATCAAAGTCTATCAAGCCTTCAGTGTAATTGTCACTTGAAATAGGCTGGGGACATTTACAGTAAGCTTTTCTATATCATTTTACTGTAACTTATGGTTACACATCCAATAAATGCAACCAACTCTAACATGGTCCTAGATATGGAAATGAGAGAAAGGGTCTTCAGAGCCTTGAAAATAGCAATCTCCAGCATATCTCTTTTATTCCCTCAAATTATGTGTCCTAATGGGGACAAATACCATGTCTGGCTCTTGCCTAGAGTGGTGGCCATTACTGAGCATTTCCACTTGTTGATTAAGTGAGCTCATAGTTTAGTGACCTAGCTTGGTTTCCATTTCTTCTGAATTGGATTAAAGCCTGGTTCTCCTTCCCTTTCTAATCTGATCTGCTGATGGCAAAGTACAAAAACTGAGATGTTACAACTGAGAAAGCAGAGTCATCTATGTCCAGCTCTGACCAAATTCACACATCAACATGACTTTGAATCACCAAGAAAAGTTATGCCAGGTAACTGAGTTGTCAGTCTTTAGATTCACCTGTTATCATTTGTCTATTTTCCTGTCTCAGGAAGGATGGAATCTCTTTTATAGGGTTCATTCTGGCACTTATTTTTTGTGATATTGGACATGTCATTTTTCTATTCTGACTTTCAGTGTTTTTCTTCTTTAAATGAAGAACCACCTAATTAAAGACCCAACACCCTCTGTCCTCCCTTTTCTGCTTTATTTTTCCCTCCAGCTCTAAACTTGCATGACTTCATCAGATTTTTAAAAGAACTTCACTGTGTCCACAGTGGGTGAGGGAATTTTGTTACAGTTAAGTATTTAACACTTCAATTTAAGTCATTTTTCCAGTAGAAGTTATCTTTTTAAAATTCTATTTTCAGGAACAATAATTGTCATAACAACTGTCACAAATTTTAACTTTCATTATCAAATATCTAGTGATAATTAGAAATTATAAACCAGTCTAACTTAATCAATTTGAAAACTAATAGGCGAGTCAAAGATACTTTCATTAGTTAGATGCTATTAGAAGGATTTATAGTGACACTAAGTCAAAACTTTGATTTTCTTGGAAGTACTAAATATAAGCCTTTGTGTAGATCATGGCTAACTTAAAAGAAAGAAAAGAAAGTATGCCTTTTAAGTATTAGTAGTTATTAGAAGTGTTAAAGCTTATACTTTTAAACACCAAACTATTTGGAACTTTAATGGGCAGTTTGAGATAGAGACACAATTTGGTGTTTATAATAAACAAAATTTTGTTTCAGTTCCAATAGCACATTCAAACCAAGCTCAAACAAATAGATAATCTGTTAAACTAACAAGAATTATGCAACCTTCTAGATTCTTAATGATGATGAAATATCATTAACCCTCTTTCCAGAAGAGAATGAAATGTATTTCATAATGCTCAATAATCTAACCTTACTGACTGAAACGCACATCTAAATATTTTGTAGACTTCTCAAAAAAGAACAACATATCAGTCCATATGAAAATTTGAAAACAGGACTATTTCAAAAGCCGAATTGTGATCAGTGTTATAAAAGCAACATAAAATAGAAGAATATATATCTTACTGAGGATTAAATTAAGTGGGTTCTTGGTTATCAGAGGTTCAAGAGGGAGAGCAGATTAAATGAAAACATGCCACAGTGGTTGGTAGATAATATGTTCTTCCACCTTCAGAGATCAGGGAAGAAATTCCCCATAAGAGAGTCGGAAGGTGCCCTATGGCACCATGTCCTGTCCTCACAGCTCCACACAGGAAGGCAAAGCTAAGAGAGACAGCAGGTTTCACACTGAGTTTTGTGATTTCCCCGGATGACCTCTCTGGACCCCAGCGACTAAGGTCAATTAACAAATTTAAAAGGTTAGCTCCTGTGACAGAAGCTTCCTTAGAGGAAAGCTTATTCTTTATGTCCATTTCTCAACTGTTCAATGAGTATTTCTCATGCCCAAGTCACTGGTAGGTCTGAGAGGACAAGGAATTGTGAAACATGGTACCTTCTCTCCAGGGATATGTGATTTGGGAGGAAAAACATCCCCTAAGATTCACACAGAAGTAACTAGGAAGTACATGATGATGCCACATTGGTCAGGGAGTACTTTTTGGAAATAATTGAAGGAGCCAGATGTTGGCATGGGATTAGATGAGAGACATCATGAGAGTCCTATAGTGTTGGCTCTATGAGGGAGAGGAGAGAAAGATCACTTCCAACCAGAGCTGGTCTGTCCTCACTCCTCGACCAGCTAATCCCCAATTCAGAAGGCACAGGTTAGTGAGATGGTCAGGGCAGGCTATGGGGCTGTGTACGGCATAGAAAGCCAACCAGATGGCTGGTGTAGAGTCTGTGTCTGAATGGACTGGTCCCCAAAGCATCTAAAATGAATATGCAGCAGAATGAGAGGGACAGATTCAGGGATTTAAACTTTATTAAGGGATTTGAACTGTAAGGGAAAACAGAGATGTGTTTCTATATTAAAATGGTGATTTATGAAGAATAATTCAACAATTGTCTGCATGGACTTTATGATGGATTAAGAATCATAGTAGCAAGAAATGAGTGGTGTTCTGAGGTAATGGGGAATACCTGATTTGGGGAGCTCTTGATGACAGTAAGGGACATTGTTAAAGGGGAACTCTCGATGATAGTGAGGGACATTTTTTTAAATTAGTTTCAGAGGTAGAATTTAGTGATTCATCAGTTGCATATAACACCCAGGGCTCCTGACATCAGGTGCCCTCCTTAGTACCCATCACCCAGTTATCCCTTTCCCCCACCCACCTCCCCTCCAGCTACTAGTGAGGGATATTTTTGTTGTTTTTATTTTTTTTTAAGATTTTATTTATTTGAGAGAGAGAGAGCATGAACAGGGGAAGGGGCAGAGGGAGAGAGAGAAGCAGACTCCCCGCTGAGCAGGGAGCCCGATGTGGGGCTCGATCCCAGGACCCTGAGATCATGACCTGAGCCGAAGGGAGACGCTTAACCGACTGAGCCACCCAGTTGCCCCAGTGAGGGACATTTTTAAAGATGGGTGCAGAGCTGATCTGTAAGGCAATTTTGTGGTCAAAGACCACAAAAGCCAAATTTCTGATCTTCAGTTGCAGTGGTAATATTTGTTGTAATGTCCAGGTAATGATGCCACCCTGTCTGGAAAGCCAAGAGAAAAGTGTAAATAAAATTATATGACAAATTTCTGATGGCTTGGTCATAAAGCCTTCTGGGTCAGAACCAGAGTGAGGCTTCGAGAGCCCAGAGGGAAGAGGGCCTGTCGGTCATACCCCCGAACACAGGGTAACCCTTGGCGCACCCCAGGGCATTATGTAAATGTCTGTTGCATATCTTTAAATATAAAATCTCAGCCCCAAATTTCTGCTTAATGAAGATGGAAGTTCCGCATTCGTCCTGGGGTGTGCCACTGGCTCTCTCTTTAAAATAAACCTAATCTGAGCATTTAAGAATTTATTAAGATTTGGTATGGTTTAAAGAATCATCTCTGGCAGTGAAATCTATTTTTTTTTTTTTTTAAGATCACCCAATTTTTAGTTTGTTTAGTTTTGGAGAAGAAATGGTTCCCTCTAAAGTTGACTTAGTAACATTATTAGAGAAGTAGAAGTTACCTTAAAAAGATTTAAGTTTATAAACTCATGGAATTTGTATTTCATTGTTCCCTAAAAACATAATCAGATGTGTACTTTGAAACTAGTAGCACTGTGGCTAATGCTTCGAGATGTGCAAACTAATACTGCATTTATCAAAGGTGATGATTTAAAAATATTTTAATTGACTTTAATATTTCTTTGACATTTCCAGGTCACAGGTTATTTAATTCAAAGGATTACATAATCTATAAACTGATTATACTACTTGGTGTGAGATAAAATGACTAAAAAAGTGTATCTAAGACATTAAAAATAAGTCTTCAGTATGAGTTGTATAATTTGATATGTTCTGTGTAATGTGAAAGATTGGATAGAAATATCACTATCACCCTCAACAAAGGTACCCATATGTTGTCCTAAGAAGTGTCCAAGTAGGTGCTTTGAAATTGTGTTAACATTCCTTTTCAGGATAGGTCCAGGCTAATTAATTCCAAGTTCGGGGCTGCAACTCTGCTAATTCGTAGGGCTGCATTCACACATGCCACGTGTTTAAAGCAAACATACTTCTATTTTGAATGGGGGTTTTTTGTTTGTTTTTTGTTTTTGCTGGTGTCAAAACAAATGAGGTGGTCCAAGTATTTTGTAATTATTTTTATGCCATCCTTCTGATAGGATGAATATCAGACTTACATATATTACTCTGGTTGTAGTTCTTAAAAAAATCAGCGTGCCTTTTCCATGCTCATTTCTTCGGGGTCGTGGCTGCCATCCACAGCCTCCGTTGGAGACTCTCAGAGGCCAGGTCAGCCCAGAGCCTCTCTGTTCTCTTCATCTTCAGACTCTCTGCAGCATTTGTTTCTGAGCGCAACTGCTTAGGAGGGTATTTGGAGGAGCTACCTACTGAATCTGAGGGGAGGAAACCTATCGAGGTTAGTTATAAATTAGTGAGAAAGTCTCCAGCTCATAAAACCTTGTAGATCCGGAGGCAAAAGGAGGGGAAGCGGGAACTCTTGAGTTGTTTTGCTTGCTTTGGTCCCAGGTATGAGCCAGAAACACAGTGAGAGTGTAAGCAGGTAAAGTCAAGGTCAAAGGTGAAGGCTGTACTGCACACACGGCCAACAGGGCCCTTTCTACGTACTATTATAATGAATGAATCAGCCCCATGTTTGCTTCACTCTGGGTCAAAGTCCAGGAGGACTTAAGGACTGGTTTGCACCATCGACAAAGAATGAGGTCATGAGGAAACTAGCTGGAGTTGCAGTAAAAAAAAAACTAAACAAACATGTTTTGTGCTTGCTCTTTATAAATATCAGCTTTGCTGCTGGAAGGTGTCAGATCCTGGGAAATGGCAGAAGCGTAAGGTCCTGGTGCCCTGGGTACTTTAACTTGGGGCCGGAGAAGCGGAATCAGAGGCCTCTCCTTCTGCTCTCCCAGCTCCTCCTGTCTCTCCAGAGAGTTCAGCGGCCTCACAGGGAAGCATGTGGCTCTCCGGCTGAATCTCACCTCTCTTGCCCTTTCCCAGACATCTCTTTTCTCCCTGGCCTTCCCCTGCCTTGATCATTAATCATGGCCTGCCTAAGTCATTCTGCAGTGGTCTTACTCACTTCTCTCATTGACACTCTTATCTCCCTTTTGATCATCTAAAACAGTCATTGCTGATTAAAGTGGACTAAATTAGCATCTGGGGTCCTTATCATGTAATTGAGCTCAAGTTCAAGTGGACAAATCCACTTGGAGGTGCTCTACTGCTCCAAGTTAAATATGTCCAAAATGGAGGTCATTTTTTTCTCCCAAATGTACGTATTTCCCGTGTGGTTCATTTTAAAGAATCTTACTACCATCCTCACTTACACTCCGAAGTTCAGTCATGCTTGACTTTCCCCTGTCCGCCCATCGCATCCAGTTGGTCTCTATGTTCTTTTGATTTTACCTTCAAATTGCTTCTCTAGCCTGGCTCACCCTTCCTTTTCTTCCCTGTCGTTTTCTAGTTTGGGCCTTTTAATAACTCCAGATAGAAGCACTGAGAAAGCATTCCAACTTCCTTGCTTTCTTCCTTCAGTCTCTTTCCGATCTTCTTTATATGCAGTACAGTTAGTAATCTTCTCAACACACTATTCCACTAGTAGGATGTTCCTGCTTTACAAAAGAAAGAAAGAAGGAAGGGAGGAAGGAAAAGAGAGAGAGAGCGAGAGAAAGCACGTGAGCTAGTTGGCAGGGCCATAGCCCACTCTGACTCCCTCCTATTCTCTGTTACCAACCCAACACTAACATACAATGGACATTCTTCCACTTTTCTACCTCTGTGCCTTTCCCCATCCTCTTTTCTCTGCTTATAATTGCTTTCAGCCTACCCTGCCATTCTATGAATATATTAAGACCTGCTTTTCCTTGCAGCCATCATCGATTTGCTAAGTTGGAAACCATTTTCCCTCTCTTCTGTGCTGATAAAGCACATGGTTTTTAACTTTTTTAAGCCCTTTCACTTTTGCCTTTGCAGTTTTCATACTGTGTGTATTGATTCTCACTAATTTTAAGTTATTTGAGAACTGAAACCGAGTCTTACTGATCTTTGTATTTACTCAAGCACAATGTATTGAAAAAAAAAGATAAATGGTGAACTTTTAAAATTAAGTGTCCAATTATTTAATTTTAATAAAACCAAGGGAATAAAAGGTCAGCATGACAACCTGGCTTTAACTATTTTTAATTGAGAATTTTTTAAGATCGCAATTTATTTCCTTACATATGTGAGGTTTCTGAAGAGTATGGCTCAGAATGCCCCAACCCAAATTAAGTCAATTGTGTAATTCTGTTCATATTCTAATTCCTTCGGGGTATTAGCTGACACTACTTAAGAACGCATGCTGATTGCATAGTGGACAAATAAACTGCCTCCCACTATGAATAAAATCATGTCTTTACTCTGAACAGCATGCTTGAAGAAAAACAATGGCAAAATTCCAAACCCTCGGGCGCCTGGGTGGCTCAGTTGGTTAAGCAACTGCCTTCGGCTCAGGTCATGATCCTGGAGTCCCGGGATCGAGTCCCGCATCGGGCTCCCTGCTTGGCAGGGAGTCTGCTTCTCCCTCTGACCCTCCCCCCTCTCATGTACTCTCTCTCATTCTCGCTCTCTCAAATAAATAAATAAATCTTAAAAAAAAAAAAAAAATTCCAGACCCTCATTGTATTGAAGTTTTAATCCCCACAGTGAAAATAATCTAATTAAAGCACATATAGAACTGTGTATATGTAAATCAGCTTCTGATTTTCTTTTTCTTTTTTTTTGCTTAAAAGTCTCTAATGACTTTGTACCAGCTAAAGTTTTCTTTGAAGGTTTCAACTCTTAGACATTTTCTATTGTGTTATTTAATCTTCTTAATTGATTTAAGAATTTTTAAAAAATCATTTTGTCATCTTTGCAAGGTATGTGATTAATGTGTTTTTAAGTTTTAAAAAATTATTTATTCATGTTTTATTAATAATTGGATTATAAAATACATTTTAATACAATTATGGACTACTTTCATTATATATAAAGATAGTTTTGACTTCTTCCCAATTCCAAATTATTCAGGGTATTTAATTTACCAGGAATAGGTATACATGAAAGACAAAATATGTAGACAAAATATATTTTATTGCACATAACTCAGTAATCAAATATACCATACAATGTGGATTTAATTTTACTATGTATTATGACTCTAGGAACAGATAATATTGCTATCATAGTATGTTGTTTGGAATTTCCTTAATTTGCCTTTTATAATCCCCAGGCTTGTTTTCTTTTTATTTCTGAGATCACAGACCTGAGCTGAGATCAAGAGTTGGATGCTTAATGCACTGAGCCATCCAGGCACCCCTCTTTTTCTTTCTTTTTTAAAAACAGGTTTATTTTTTTTAATTTAAAAAAATTTATTTATTTATTTATTTCGGAGAGAGAGGGAAAGAGCACAAGTGGGGGGAGGGGCAGAGAAAGAGGGAGAAACAGACTCCTCACTGAGCAGGGAGCCTGACATGGGGCTCGATCCCAGTACCCTGGGATCATGACCTGAGCCAAAGGCAGACACTTAACCAACTGAGCCAGCCAGGCACCCCTAAAAAGGTTTATTGATGTAATTCTACATACAGTAAATTCCATGTATTTGAAGGATATGTGTTGATAAGTTCTGAAGTACATCTACACACATGAAAACATCAACATGATTAAGACAATGAACAGATTTACCATTCAAAAAGGTTTCTGTGATTTCTTGGTGATCCCTACCTTCTGTCCCTTCCTCATGCCAGTCTCCAGGCAACCCCTCTTTTGTGTTCTGTCACTATAGATCAGTTTTCATTTTCCTAGAGTTTTATATAAATGGAATCATGCATACTCTTTGTATGGTTTTTTTCATTCATTATATTTATTTTATTTTCATATTCTTCCATGTTGTTGCTAGCAGGTAGTGTAGAATTGGTATTATTTCTTCCTTGAATATTTAGTAGACTTTACCAGTGAAGCCATTTGGACCTGGACACTTCACCAGTGAAGCTGTTTGGACCTGGACTTTTCTTTGTAGGGAAATTTTTAATGATAAATTTACTTTCTTTAATAGACACAGGGATATTCAGTATCTCTAATCCAACCTGTCAATTCTTTAGTGAGTTATTCTTAGTTTATATCCTTCAAGGAATTGTTCCATTTCATCTAAGTTATTGCATATATGGACTTAGAGTTGTTTGTAATATTTCTTTATTCTCCTTTTAATGTCTAGAATCAGTAGTGATGTCCCCACTTTGACTTCTGTTATTGGTAGTTTGTGTCTTCCATCTTATATTCCTGATCAATCTGACCAGAGTTTGATTAATTTTGATGATCTCAAAGAACTGGATTTTGGATTCATTGATTTTTCTCTATCATTTTTCCATTTTCTATTTCTGTTGATCTGATCTAATCTTAATTTCCTTGTTCTATTTACTTTAGATTTTACCAGTTTAATGTAGAAACTGAATATATTGGGACTTTGACTCTTTCCTAATATAGGGATTTTGTGCTATCATTTCTCCCTTATGTACTGCTTTAGTAGCATTCTGTAATTTTTTTTTTTAAAGATTTTATTTATTTGAGAGAGAGAGAGAATGAGAGAGAGCACATGAGAGGGGGAGGGTCAGAGGGAGAAGCAGACTCCCCGCCGAGCAGGATCATGACCTGAGCCGAAGGCAGTTGCTTAACCGACTGAGCCACCCAGGTGCCCGCATTCTGTAAATTTTAATGTTTTCTTCATTTTTATTCAGTTCAAATACTTTCTAACTTATTTTTTTATTTCTTCTTTAACATATTGGTTAATCATAAGTGTTTTGTTTAAATTCTAAATATCTTAGAATTTTCCAGATTTTTTTCTTAGTGATTTCTAGTGTAATTCCATTGGTTAGGGATGATTACTTTTTATAATTTGAATTCTTTTAAATTTGTTGAGACATTCTGTGTCTTAGATTGTAGTCTATCTCCATAAATATAATGTGTGTTCTTGAAAAGAATGTGCATCCTGTTGTGATGAAATGTTCTATAAATGTCAATTAGGTCAATTTTAATGGATATTGTTCTATATTGGATAGTGCTCTATATACTGTATCTTCTGCAGCCTTATTGATTTTCCATCTGGTATCATTTTTTTTCTTTTGCTTAAAGGCCTTCTTTTATTTTTTTATTGTGCTAAGGATTATCTGCTGATGAATGCTTTCAGCTCTTTATGTCAGGAAAAAAGTGTTTATCTCACTTTCACTTTTTAGAAATATTTTTGCTAGGTGTAGAATTCTAGCTTGACAGATTTTTTTCCTTTTAATTTTTTAAAAGATATTCCCCATTCACTTACATTGTTTTTAAAAGAAATTTGCTGTTTTTCCTTTTACTTTGTTCCTCTGCATGTAATATGTGTCTTTTTTTTTTTCTCCAGCTACTAGGGTGTTTTTTTTTCTTAACACAACATATTGTTGCAAACAGAATTCAGTGATGTAGTGAAAAGAATATACACCACAGCCAAGTGGGGTTTTTTCTTGGAATGCAAGGATGGTTTAACACATGAAAAAAATCAATATGATATACCATATAAACAGAATAAAGATAAAACCCACACAATTATCTCCATTAATTAGGAAAAAGCATTTGACAAAATTCATTGCCCTTTCATGATAAAAACACTCAACAAACTAAGAACAGAAGGAAAGTCCCTCAACATAATAAAACCATATATGAAAAGCCCATGGAGGATATCGTACTCAATGATGAAAGGCTAAAAGCATTTCTTCTAAGATAAGGAACAAGACAAGGGTGCTCACCTTAACCATTTCTGTTCAACATAGGACTAGAAGTTCTAGCCAGAGCAAGTAGGCAAGAAAAGAAAATAATCCAAATTGTAAAGGAGAAAGTAGAATTCTGTTTGCAGATGGTATGATCTTACATGTAGAAAATGCTAAAGATGCCACAAAAAACCTTTTAGAATAAATAAATTCATCAAAGTAGCAGGATACAAAGTTCACAAAAATCTGTTTTCACAGATTTCACACATGAAAATCTGTTGCATTTCTATACATGAACAATGAATAATCTGAAAAGAAAATGACAAAAGCAATATTTAAAATAGCACCAAGAAGAATAAAATACTTAGGAACTAACCTAACCAAGGAGGTGAAAGACTTGTACAATGAAAACTACACAACATTGCTAAAAGAAATTAAAGGCATAAAAAAATAGCAACACATCCCATGTTCATAGACTGAAAGACTTAATGACATTTTAGTGTCATTACTACTCAAAGCAATCTACAGATTAAATGCAATTCCTATTAAAATATCAATGATTTTGTTTTTTGCAGAAATGGAAAAACTCATACTAAAATATATATGGAGGGGCGCCTGGGTGGCTCAGTCGTTAAGTGTCTGCCTTCAGCTCAGGTCATGATCCCAGGGTCCTGAGATCAAGCCCCGCATCGGGCTCCCTGCTCAGGGGGGAAGCCTGCTTCTCCCTCTCCCACTCCCTCTGCTTGTGTTCCCTCTTTCTCTGTCAAATAAATAAATAAATATCTTAAAAAATATATATATGGAATGGGTAACCCTCTGAAGATCTCAGTAGTTTTCTGGGAAGCTCTTTGTTCTGGTTTCTGTCCTGCAAACTCTAGCTGCTATGGTCTCCCCCAGACTCTCACCTCCTGCTCCTCTAGTCAAGGAATTTGCTGAGATATGCCTGGATGACCTCTCCCTGCACTGCAGCCCCAAACTCTCTCACAACCGTAAGCTGAGGCAGTTATAAGGCTCACCTCATTTGGCTCCTATCTTTTCAAAATCACCATCTTTCATCACTTGATGTCTGTCTGAAAACCAGTTTCATGTGTTTTGCTCAGGTTTTTGGTTGCCTTAGGTGGGAGGATAAATTCAGTCCCTGTTATTGCAACTGAAATGAACATGGCATCTCTTAGGTTTATTACCTAAATCTTACATTTTATTTCTAAATATTAAGATGGGAGGGTTTGAAGCAGTATTTACAAATATATATCCACAAATAATATATTGCAAATATGGATACAATTCTTTACCTAAAAGTGAAATCCCAAGTTATATGTAATTGCCAGTATATATTATCTTCTTAAATATTGGTTTTTGATGTAGTAGAGACGTTTTGTTATAAGACTTTTAATTAAAAAAATGTAACTTACAGATGTGATGAGGATTATTTTAAGTCACATTTTCATAATTATTATCTTTGTGTTCATTTTTGAGTTGTATTGAAACTTGAGTGTTCCCTAAGCTTCCTATTTTAAATCGATGGCCCATTATGGGTAAACGTTACTTAATATATAGCTAAGAATAAAATGTTCATCTTTGTACAATGGGCAAAATCAACACTATCTAGAAAATAAGGGCCGAGCTCATCAGCAAGGCCCTCAGTGGGGAGCTGCCTCCCTGCTTACCTTGTATTTTTTTCCAGCCCAATTTCCCCCACTGCTTTATAGTATTTGCTCCTGCAGTGCTGAAAAGCTCATAGTTCTCTGCACCCATTCTGCTGTTTCTTTCCTCTGTACTGTCTCTTATGCTATTCTCTTTTCTTACTGATGCCCTTTCTGCTTTTACAACCTGGAAAATTTCTCGTTATCCTTCAAAACAACTCATGCTATTTATCGCAGGAAGTTTTCCTAATTGCCTTACACTGGGCACAATGTCATCTGTGAATGCTTCCATCTCTGCATATACTACATTATATTGACATCATCTGTTTACCTGTTTGAATTCCAAAATAAACTCAAGAGCAGAGACATGTATTTATGAGTCTGTAACCCTATCATCTAGCACAGTGCTGGTCACAGAGCAGGTGTTCAATAAATGTTAGTTAAAAAAAAGTGAACTGTTGGTTGATTGCGATTCCTTTTCATTCTGAAACAGTATTTTTCTAAAATGTCTTAGTCTCCAGACAGATTCGTTGATTTGATCTTCACTAAAAGAATTCTGCATTCTCAATGTCCTGTCTACCTAAGGCAGAGTTTACACTGAGTTGTGCCCTAATGTCAAGTCCACTCTTTCTGTTCTTTCTCAGTTTGGAAGTTTTATGTTTTATTTCTTGAAGTGTCTTTGCAATGGACTGAATGTTTACCCTAAAATTTGTATATTGAAACTCTAATCCAAACGTAATGGTGTTGGACATGGGGTATTTGAGAGGTAATGAGGTCTGTGAGTGTGATGCTCTCATGAGTGGGATTAGTGTCCTTTTAAGAAGAGGACAGAGAGAGGGGCAACTGGGTGGCTCACTTAGTTAAGTATCTGACTCTTGATTTTGTCTCAGGTCATGATCTCATGGGTTGTGGGATCAAGGCCCGTGTGGGGCTCCGTGTTCAGTGGGGAGTCGCTTTGCCCATCCTGCCACTCATGCACTCTCTCTCTCTCAAATAAATAAATAGATCTTTTTTTCTTTTTTTTAAAGAAGAGGACAGAGAGCTCTCTAGCTCTCTTTCCACTATGTGAGGACACAATGAGGACTTGGCCATCTGCAACCCAGAGGAAGTCTCTCATTAGAACTTGACCATCCTGGCACCTTGATGTCAGACTTCTGGCTTCCAGAACTGTGAGGAATAAATTTCTGTTGTTCATAAGCCACACAGTCCGTGGTATTATGTATATGGTATTATAGCAGCCCAAACTGACTAAGACAATCCTTGTTTTTTTAAAACACATTTATCTTCAAATACTTTCCTATATAGTTTACAGCTACTCAGCATTATTCCTAAAGAAAAAACAGGCACACTAGTGTCCATCAGAACTCCCTCTCCCATCTCATTTATTTTTGATAGCTTTTAAAAACACAAAGTTATTGTTATCATTATTTGTTAGTAGGAAGTACTTTTTAGAATTTTACCAAAATGTTGTATTGATTCATTTGTTTACCATTGCTATTTGTAGTCCACACTTTCAAATCTGAGTTCATTTCCTTTTTTCCTGAGATAAATCCTTCAGTCAATATTTTTATAGGAATCTATTATGGTAAACTCACAATTTTAATGTTTTTATGTAATTTAAGATAAATGTTTCCACCTCACTTTTATTTTTATTTATTTTTACTTTTTTAAAGATTTTATTTATTTATTTGACAGAGAGAGACACAGCGAAAGAGGGAACACAGCAGGGGGAGTGGGGGAGGGAGAAGCAGGCTTCCCGCCAAGCAGGGAGCCGGATACGGGGCTCGATCCCAGGACCCTGGGATCATGACCTGAGCCCAAGGCAGACGCTTAACGACTGAGCCACCCAGGCGCCCCGTCTACCTCACTTTTAAATAAGAGTTTAATTGGATCTTAATTTCAAGATCAACAGTTATTTTACCTCAGCTTTGATGGTATCACTTCCTTCCTTTACCATGACTGTTATTGCTGTCAATTTGGTTGTTTTTATATTTAAGTAATTTGTCATTTCTTTCAGTGTATAGATTTTAATTTTCATAATTTTCTGCAGTTTTAGTTGATATATCTAGATGCAGATTTCCACCCCCTGACCTCCCATTTATCCTTTGCTATTGCTTGATGTACTTTCTTCCCTCTGAAGACATATCTTCCATCAATTCTGAACATTTTTCAGCAGTTATATTTCCAGATATTTCTCCCCACCCCCATTTTAACTGTATTATCTGTCTGGGCCTTCTTTTAGGCATACACTGGAGTTTTTCAATCTATCCATTTGCTTAGTTCACATTTTCTATCTCTTTATCTATACAAATACTTTATTTTTTAAGCTTTTATTTGAATCCCCTTCAATTAACATACAGTGTAATATTAGTTTCAGGTGTACAGTATAGTGATTCCACACTTCTGTACAGCACCCTGTGCTCATCACAAGTGCACTCCTTCAACCCCATCACCTATTTAGCCCATCCCCCTACCCACCTACCTCCCCTTTGGTAACCATCACTTCGCTCTCTGTAGTTAAGAGTCTGTTTCCAACAGACTTAACTTCTTGGGGCGCCTGGGTGGCTCAGTTGGTTAAGCGACTGCCTTCAGCTCAGGTCGTGATCCTGGAGTCCTGGGATCAAGTCCCGCATCGGGGTCCCTGCTCGGCAGGGAGTCTGCTTCTCCCTCTGACCCTCCTCCTTCTCATGCTCTCTCTCTATCATTCTCTCTCTCTCAATAAATAAATGAAAATCTTTAAAAAAAAATTTAAAAAAAATAAAAATTCTACCTTCTAAATCACTAGTCCTCTCCTTTCTTTGGCTTTATTTAGTCTATTCTTTCAACAGCTGAAGTTGTCATTGCTAAAATTTTCCAATCAATATCTCTTTGTTCCTATTGATCTTGTCTTTGTTTGTTTGCTTAATATCTTTCCGTACTTGTTGCAAGGGGGAACTTTCCCTCCTTTATCTTTTCAGTATTTCTAAACATTTAAAAACCTTTTAAGTTTGCTGCATTCTTTTCTTTTCTTTTTTTAATTTATTTACTGACTGTCCTTTGTAATTTTAAATTTGTTTTTTTCCTTTTTAACGTTAGTTTTTTAGTTCGTATTTTGTAGATATTTTAAACTGTTCTTTGCCATGTGGTTTGGATAGGTTTTCCAGAATGAGTCACTCCCTACCCATTGTGACATCAGTTGTGATACACTACTGAAAAGGACAGGACGGTTGTTACAATATTGAAAGCCTTCCTTGTCAGTTGGCAAATAGCTGCTGTTTTGAGGTTTCTGAGGACCATCTCTCTCCTTTTGAACTCTGTCTGACCTCTCCGAAAACCCTGGGACCTATCCACAATTCAGTTACTAAATGATTGAGGGACCAACGTGCCAGCATCTCCGGCACACTGTTCCAATATAAAAACAGAATCTTTTCTGATTAGTAAGTGTATTTTTATATTACCCTGCCCCCCACCCACGTTTTAGCATTGGGAGGTTGAAGGCTTTTCCCCTATGTGGGAAGTGCTATTCCTGATACCACACCCATTGTGGTAGAGGCCACCCGCGTTCCCATTTTTTCCCTCTTAGCCAGCCTATTTCCTCATAGAATCACAGGGAAGTGGCACATTGTCTGTTAGGCCATGAACTATAGGGAGAGCCTTAGTTCAAAACTAGGAGCTCATGAGTAACTCTGGCCGCTTTCTCATTTATGAAGCCTGTTTCTGGTCTCTTGACATTTACAGGGTAAACTTAGCTTCTTTTCCAAAACGGACTTACAGATTTTTAAGCTTGGACTACCACTGCTCAAATCTAATTCCAGTACCTACTTGTAGATTATACTATCTCAACTCCCTATGCTCCCCTAGAGGTTCTTTCTGTAATTAGTACATTGACTTCTTTTTTTAACTGAGATATAATTTACATATAGTGTTATATTAGCTCAGGTGTACAGCACACTGATTTGATATTTGTATCACCACAGAAATGATCATCACGGTTAAGTCTGGTTAACATCCATCACCATACATAGTTTGAGAAA
>NC_058410.1:19337482-19424906 GCF_002201575.2 Neomonachus schauinslandi | reverse complement strand
TGATCACCACGGTTAAGTCTGGTTAACATCCATCACCATACATAGTTACAAAATTTTTTTCTTGTAATGAGAATTTTTAAGATCTGCTCTCTTAGCAACTTTCAAATATGTGATACAGTATTATTAACGATAGTCATCATGCTGTACATTGCATCCTCATGACTTAGTTATTTTATAACTGGAAGTTTATACCTTTTGACCACCTTCACCCATTTTGCCCACTTCCTGCCTCTGCAAACAGTCATTCACATTTTTCAATGGCTTTTAATCATGATCGGTTCATTTCAATCACAACTATATATATATAATTAATATATCTATTAATTACATATATTATATATAATCATCTTAACACTTTTGTATCTGTTGCTTACTTAATATATCATTTTCATGTCAGACTATTCTGTCCAACTTGACCTGGTGTTACAAATTTGCTTCCTTTCTGCCGTTGCTTCTCTTTTCCCCAGGAGTACCTTTACATTTTATATATCCGCTCTGGAAATCAGCCTGTTGTCTGGTTCTGTGGAATTTTTTTTCTCCCTCCAAGCATCATTTTCCTTTAAAATATCATTTGGCATTTTGAATGTACAGGCTTTATGTGATAAACATTCCTCATTGACGTGAAGTTTTTTTAAAATAATAAATTTCCATAAATATGTTTGTCTATAGATTTCTAGCCTCTCCTAAAAATGTCAGTGAGACTTCCTCTATCTCAATAGCATATTTAGACTCACTGTGTAGAAGGGAGTGTTTAGCCATATATTTTGAGGATATAGTTATCTTTCAAATCTTTTATACAACTTGTAATTTTAATGGATTCAATCATTAGCTAGTACTTGGGTATATTGCTATGTGAATAACATAAGTCTGGGTACTCCCCTGATATTTTAGCGTGTAGGTTTGATTTCTTTGCACATATGAGTTTTCTAGAATTTGGCAACATTTATTTCCCAGTATTACCAGTTCCTAAATCTTCAAAAGTCCTGAGCTACTTCTGTGTTTAAAGATTAGCTTGTTCTCAGAATTGATGAAACCAGGAATAATGTGCTTGGAGTGGTTACGGGTCTCCGCTATACTATAGCCGTAGGCATGTTCTGGCGGCGAGCGTCAAAAGTCATACTGTGCTGACCGTTTCAAAAGCAACATATTCGTGTGTGAGGTCTACAGTGTATTTGACATTGGGCTATCTTTGACTATGTTTATATTGTTTTTTTAAATTTTTTTAATTATTTTTATTTTTTTTAAAGATTTTATTTATTTATTTGAGAGAGAGAGAATGAGAGAGAGCACATGAGAGGGGGGAGGGTCAGAGGGAGAAGCAGACTCCCTGCCGAGCAGGGAGCCCGATGTGGGACTCGATCCAGGGACTCCAGGATCATGACCTGAGCCGAAGGCAGTCGCTTAACCAACTGAGCCACCCAGACGCCCCTGACTATGTTTATATTGTGTGTGTAACATATAGGTGAGCTATTGGGCTGATATAAGATACCTCAAATGAGAGTCTTTTTTAAGTGATCTTCAATATAGATAGAATCAAATTTGACCTGTTACAAGGAAGGTAGGCCAATTAGTGATAAAGCTTAATAGCTTTAGGGAGGGAGCCAGAATATTTACTTAGGCTTGACAGAATGAAAAGGAGAGCAAAACATAATCTTAGCAGAGCCTTTATTTTTTTTAAAGAAATTAGATCTTCCCGGGTGCCTGGGTGGCTCAGTTGGTTAGGCGGCTGCCTTCGGCTCAGGTCATGATCCTGGAGTCCCGGGAACGAGTCCCGCATCGGGCTCCCTGCTCAGCGGGGAGTCTCCTTCTCCCTCTGACCCTCCTCCCTCTCATGCTCTCTTTCTCTTCATTCTCTCTCTCAAATACATAAAATCTTAAAAAATAAAAATAAAAAAAAAGAAATTAGATCTTCCCGTCAGAAAAACAGCTTTTAAGAGACTGAGCTTCCCGAATGAGTTAAATTTTATCATGATTTTGATGGATACAAAGTCACGAATTTCTTTTTATCTCTACAGTTGTACCAACCCCCAATAAAACAGAGGTACGGTAATGGGCTATTTTATGCCTTGACTTTTCTATTAATATTATGAAAAATTCCCTTTCTTCCGAAAACTATTCTAGTCACCTTTCTGTCATCTTTTCTTACATACTGCTTAGAAATACTCCTTTACGATGGATATATTCTTAGACTTTCTTTTCCAGCAAGATAGTGGATTAAGATAAAAAGAATAATACCTACAAGTGCCTACCTAAAGAAATAAAAATCTTCAGGATCCAGAAACGAGGACGGAACTGAAAGTCAGAATGTTTTAACTCTAAACTGAGGCTGTAGCTTCCCTAGAGAAGGCTTAGCCATCTTACGAAAGCAGAGTCTTTTGTTTTAATATATATAGGACAAATGAGGAAAGGGAGTGTTCCAACCTTGGATAAAGGCATGACTTTCCAAAAGTTTAATTCTTTTTATTTATTTTTTATTTTTTTTAAAGATTTTATTTATTTATTTGAGAGAGAGAGAATGAGAGAGAGAGCACATGAGAGGGGGGAGGGTCAGAGCGAGAAGCAGACTCCCTGCAGAGCAGGGAGCCCCATGCGGAACTCGATCCAGGGACTCCAGGATCATGACCTGAGCCGAAGGCAGTCGCTTAACCAACTGAGCCACCCAGGCGCCCCTAATTCTTTTTAAAAAGGTGAATAAGAAAACCTGCTTTATAATTTTAGATTATAAGAAAGTTAGATTTTCTACGCTTAGTGTCCCGCTGAAAAATAAAAAACCTTCCTTGAGAAATGGAAACCTTGGGATTGAGACTTAGTAGGTTCGAGATCTGATTTTAAAGTACCTATGGGTTCCTGGATGGCTTCTTTATTTGGGATCTCTGAAAGAAAAGAAAATTCCATATTAACATTGAAAACCCATTCTTTCAATACAGATTGCCTTGGGGAAAGGGGGATCTGTGGAAAAGAAAACCCTGATAAGGATGGGCTCATAATAAACATGAGAATATATTTTTAAAAAGGCAGAAATCACAACAACAAAAAAGAAGTATCAAAGATTTAAGATAGTAGAAAAATAATCTATAAGTAATTTACCATGTGTATGTTTATAATGATTAAAGATATAAAAGAAGAAATCCAAACCCTAAAAAAAGAATTATAACCTTTATATTTGTCAACGTTAACAACCAGTGCTAGCTAGACTATCAAAAAAGCAAGTAGGAAGTAATCAGTGCTGGCTACAAGATCACACAACCCCCACATCACACAACAAAGGATATTTCTCATTTATACTAGAGTTTGATCGGGAGTTTAGTAGTGGCTTTGCATGTGCTAAATAAGGATTTTTGGCTCCTTCCATCTTGTGGCATTACTGATGAGGGAACAGAAGGCAAGCTGAAGACAAAGCAGAAGCTGACACCCCACAACCCCCCCTTCCCCAGATGGGATATATGTGACATTCCTCAGGCACTCCTGGCTGCCCCGAAGCTAAGGAAAGGAAAAACAGAGATCACAATCCTGCAAGGCTGAGTCTCCTGAGTCTCCCTCAGTTTACAAATGTCTTAGCAATCTATAAGAACAAAGCATTTCTATCAATAACCTAGCTTCTAGAAGGAAGTGCAGATACAATTAAATGTCCTTATAACCTGCAGCCCATTGACAGATACTTGAAGTGGGCAGTGTTATGTTCCTCCAGGAAGCTCCCAACTATCTTCATGTTAATGCCTTGCTAGAGGGAAAAACAACCCTAACTTGACAATGACAAGGCCTGAGGTATCCTGTGAGTCTTCTTTAACATATGAAAATCCTTTTGAAACGTCCCCTTCTTTTCCCTTCCCCAACCCCATAGTATACAATCAGCCATCCCTCACAACCCTGCTGTGGCAGCTCTTTCTGCCCACGGGTCCTGTCCCCGTGCTTTAATAAACCACCATTTTGCACCAAAGACGTCTCAAGAATTCTTTCTTGGTCATCAGCTCTGGACCTCACCTCACCAAACCTCACCTATATTCCAAAACCATATCAATTAGCATTTCCTAAGATCTTCTCTGAAGGATTGAGCATGCTGACAAGTATCTCGTAGGATGTTTTATGAGCTTAGAGGTAGGACACAACACATTCCCATACATACTATTGTCCAAAACACCACCACAAAGTACCAGCCAAATTGCAAAGGATTGGGAAATGTAGGAAATGAGAAACAGGACTGGTGAGCCATCTGATCAATCTCTACCTGTACGTAAAACCTTGAAACAGTTCTTTTTTTTTTTTTTTTAACAAAAGGGTTTTATTTATTTTTAAAGATTTTATTTATTTATTTGACAGAGAGAGACACACACAGAGAGGGAACACAAGCAGGGGGAGTGGAAGAGGGAGAAGCAGGCTTCCCCTGGAGCAGGGAGCCCGATGCGGGGCTCAATCCCAGGACCCTGGGATCATGACCTGAGCCAAAGGCAGACGCTTAACGACTGAGCCACCCAGGCGCCCCAAAACCTTGAAACAGTTCTAATTAGAAATGATAGAAATAGTACGTAAAGACATTCATTTTTTCATTTCATGTAAATAGATGACAGAGAGACAGGAGACCGATTTCCTATGTTATCCTGGCACTGTTTCAATTGCTGGAGATAGGCGGAGTGAACAAAAAACCCACTGATCCTACTCCTGTGAAACTTACAAAGCCTACCTGTGGAAACACACAAGCACTGAAGGATTAGTGAGAGAACTGCCAAGTGCTATAAAAATGAAGCAGTATAAAAGGATGCAGAGAGGTAGCCATACTAGATAGGGTGTTCGAGAGAGTCCCTCCACCCCCAGCCCCAGAAGGTGAAATTTGAGAGAGACCTTTCACCTTCTTGTTGCTAAATTCAACATTTATTTGTTCCTATTTCATTCTGTTGACCTATTAGCAGCATTTGGATCTGCTGGGCATTCTCTTACTTAAAAAAAATGTTTTACTTGACTTCCAAGGCGTAACCCTCTACTGTTTTATTCCTGTCACTGTTTCCTAACACTGCTATCATAAAACACCATGAACTTAGTGGCTTAAACAGTACAAAACTGTTATTGTGCAATTCTCGAGGTCCAAAGTCCAAAATGGGTCTCACTGAGCTAACACAAAGGTACCAGCAGGGCTGCGTTCCTCTCTAGAGGCTCACGGAGAGAATCCATTTCCTTGCCTTTTTCAGCTTCGAGAAGCTGCTCAGTCTCTTTGGCATGTGGCCTCCTCCTTCTGTCTTCAGAACCAGCAGTTTTGCATTTTTCTATTCAATCTTCTGGGGTCAAATCTCCCTCTGATGACTTCTGTCTCCTCCTTCTACTTTTGAGAACACTTATGACTGCATTGAACCCATGCAGATAATCCAGGATAAGCTCCCATCTCAAATACTTAAAGTTGTCTACAAACCCTCGCTTGCCATGGAAGGTAACATATCCCCCAGTTCTGAGATTAGGGTGTGGATATATCGGCGGAGGTGGGGGGTGGCGGGAGAAGATGCATTATCCTGTCCACCACACTCACAGACTGCTTTTCTCAGTTTTCTTCCTACTCTTTCTGACTTTTCACATGGAGTATCAGGGCAGCTATACAGCTGTACTGATGGTTAGAATATTGAAATATTTTAATGTTGATTGTTGAGTAGCCTTAACAATAACCTTACCAATAACCTTGAGCCCCAGACATTTCTGCCTCCTGCCCTGAGCCCCTGACCTACCCTGAGGACCTCATATCCCTGATCCCACTACTCAAAGTAAATAATGTCTCGCATAACTAGAGGTCTTTGAGGATTGGTCAATGCTCCTTCCTTACCAGTTGTTAGGTATCTTGAATAGCCTTCCTGCGAGTGTCTATTCCTTAGGTATGGTCATTTTCTTGGTGATTTAATCCAGTCTTAAGACTTTAATATCATCTAAATGCTGATGACTCAAATTTTCACTTTTAGACTAATTCTTTTTCCCAAAGCCTCAGAATCCTATGCTGAACTATTCAACATCTCCGTAAACATGTGATAAACATTTAAAACACAGTTCATTCGGAAGTGAAACGCTGCTTTACTTCTTACCTCAGTTTTGCCCAATCCCATTGTCTTCTGTCTTACAGGAAACATCAATTCAATCTATTGGCTTTCTCTTAAAAACAGGGGACTCTCTCTTGCTGCCTCTACTCTTAGCAACCTGGTCCAAATCACCATTAGATTTTACCTGTTATTTCAGCGTCTTCTAAATTCTCTCTCTTGTTTCCTTTGGCCTTTTCTCAACATAGCAGCAAGAATGAATGATTACAAACTTTCCTGTTCAAAACTCTCCTGTGGCTTCCCTTCTCACCTAGGGAAACCAATGTCCTTCCTTTGGCTTAGATCACCTTTATAATTTCTGCATCTCCTGTTACCTCTCTGCAATTATCTCCTTTTACTTTCCCTCAGCCTCACTGATATCTTTATTCTTCAAATAAGCCAGGGTGCTCTCTGCATCTGGAAGACTCTGCCTTTCTGTTTGTACTTGCCGTTTCCTGTTTCCAGAACAGTCTTTCCACAGATCCACATAGCTCGATCCTTTATGTTCTTTCACTATTGACTTAACTATTACCGTATTATGGAGTGCTTTCCTTAACCACTATATTAAAAATTGTGTACCTTAACACTTCAGTTCCCCCTTCCTATTTTATATTTCCTCCTAGCATTTTTCACTTTCTAATGCACTATATATTTTACTTAATTTATGCTGTGATTTATATCTCCTCCCACTAGAATATGAACTCTATGAGGGTAGAGATCTTAGTCTGGTTTGTTCACTGCTTATCCCAGGGTCTAGAGCAGGGGTCCAGTCATTCATAGTTAAAACTTGAAAAATTAAACAAGACACTGGTGCGCATGGGCTCATGCACGCGCATGTGCTCTCTCTCAAATAAATAAATTTAAAAAAATTAGACTTTAAAACATAATAATAAAGAAAAGGTAAAAGTCAAGGTTTAGAGATATGAAATTGTAATATGTTAATAATGAGTGTAGAAAACAAGTCCAACTTCTCTGTAAATAATTAGTGAAAATATATCACAAATTTTAAATACGCATATATTTGGGTACTGTAAGTACTCTTATTAAAACCTATCCTAAGGAAAGAATTAATAGTGTATGCAAAGATTTGTCAATAAGGAAAGCTACCAAAGTCTTGTTTATAATAGTGAAAAAGGGGCGCCTGGGTGGCTCAGTCAGTTAATAGTGTGCCTTCAGCTCAGGTCATGATCCCGGGGTCCTGGGATTGAGCCCCGTGTTGGGCTCCCTGCTCAGGTGGGGAGTCTGCTTCTCCCTCTCCCTCTGCCTCTCCCCCTGCTAGTGCTCTCTCTCTTTCTCTGTGTCAAATAAATAAATAAAGTCTTAAAAATATATATAATAGTGAAAAAATTTTTAAATCAAAACCTTCAAATTTTTAAATATAGAAACTTAATTAAACAAAAGGAAGTAGTGTATTTATACAATGAACAGTATGGAATCATTAAATTTGTATTTAGATAAATTCTCATTGACATAGGAACTATTTGCAGTATACTGATAAATGGAAAGAAACAGTCTGTAATGTGCTGAATGACGTTATTTTTGAAGAAGAAACATATATCCTTGCATTAGTCTTACAGAATGGACAGTCGTTAACAATGTTAATGGAGCGGGCATGTCTCTCCTACTTATGTAATTAAAAAAAAATTATTTTAAAATAATGATCACATAGCACTCTTATACTGGGAAAAGTCAAAATTATATTTGTACTGATCTTCAAAAAGCCATTAATATTATACGTGTAAAGGATTTTAAGCGTGAATTGTATATAAATATTCCCCTTCATGGCATTTTATGTGTTTGTGATGAATGTCCTGCATTAGTAAGTAGGGCCTAAGGCTCAAAATTTATGGAATAATCTCCTTGGGTATTTTAGTTTTTTGAACCTTAACCTGTGGAAGCTGTCTGGCTACCGGTAAGACTATCGAAAAATGCCTTTAATGTGATTGCTGACAAGATCATTAAATTTATACCATGCAATGAATCTAATATTTTACCTCAGAGATTTGACTTACAACTAACCCACCTCCCTGCTCTGTCTCTAGGCAGTACTACTTTGGCAGTAATGTGCAACCTAGTTCCGTGGAGCAGAAGAAGGGGAAATTCCCAATCTGGCCAGAATGGAGCGAGGCTGACATAAACGCAGAGAAGTGGGACGCAGGCAAAGGTGGAAAAGAAAAGGACAAAACAGGAAAAAGCCCTCTATTTGTAAGTCTGCTTGAGTGTGACGAGAGTTCATCTTAGTCTTAAATTTTATAATAGAAGCAAATGAGCAAATGAGTGGAAAGCAACAGCTTGGAAGCTAAATAACTGAGAAAATATTTCATGATGCTATGACAAGAGATCGGAATTTAGGGTATAC
Organism: Neomonachus schauinslandi; assembly: GCF_002201575.2. NCBI lineage: Eukaryota > Metazoa > Chordata > Mammalia > Carnivora > Phocidae > Neomonachus > Neomonachus schauinslandi. The sequence continues at coordinate 19,416,503 of NC_058410.1, read as the reverse complement.
CAAGGTGAAAGAACTCAGAAACTCCATCCTTTCAGTTTGTACCTCAACATGGCTGTACTGAGTAAGGGAAAACCAAACCTACACCAATCCTACCAAATCCTGAGACCCAGTGTTGACAGGGTCAAGTTCATTTTGTACTTTGCCTGACAGAAAGGAATGAAATCCTCCTCTCTGGAGGAAAACATCATTACCTAGCACTCATGTACATTTTTATATGCAACATATATCATACAATCAAAATTTACCACACCTGAAAAGAAAAAAGACTAAGTGGCTGAAAAACAAGAGGAAAAATTAAATAATAGAAATAGATCCACAGGTGACTCTGATTTTGGAATTGTCAGATAAGGGACCTTAAAATAACTGAATTAATATTTGTAAGGGGAAAAAAAAAAAAAAACGACATGAGGCAACCCCAGAAGTCTAGCATGGCTCTTGGAAACTTCAGTCTATTGTTCAGGGACTCATTCTTTGATCGTTTTGACTAGATGTTGGGATTGCCTTTGTCTTCATTCAAAGTTTTCCAGTATCTTAAATATGCTTCAGATACACATAGACACTTTGTGTAAAGCTCAGACAGTACCCTCAAATATAACCCATTTCTCAGGTCACACTAACATTCGGATAAAAATATGATTACCATAAAAATCACAAAATGGTATTTACTTGACCCTGTCACTATTAACTCAGGTGAAGTTTAGTACTCCTTTTTCTCAATACAGATAGTTTCTATTCCTACAGCATTGTTTTTGTACTCCCCACACTTTTCATTTTCTGTGAGGACCACCCCCACAACCTAACTACCTTAGGAACTGTGAGAACTTTTACATAGTAGCTACTTGAAGTCTAATTTACTATATTGCTAGCATTTGAGAAGAGACATTTGGATATCATTCTTCTTCCAGAGCTCACTAATTGACCCATACTAAGGGCTCAAAAATTAATAAATTAATTACATTCTTGGGCATTTATCTCAGAGAAATAGAAACTTATGTTCATATAAAAACTTGTAAGCTGTATGCAAAAATTTATAGTAGCTTTATAAGTAATAGCCCTCAATTGGAAACAGCCCAAATGTCCTTCAATGGACAGATGGTAAACAAACAAATATCCATATCGTGAAATGTTACTCAGCAATAAACAAGAACAAACTTTTGATACATGCAACAGCTTGAATAAATTGAATATCTAGGGAATTAGGCAGAGGGGGGAAAAAAATAATCCACAAGTTTACATGCTCTATGATTCCATTCATACAACATTATTTTTTTTGAAGATTTATTTATTTATTTGAGAGAGAGAACATGCATGTGAAAGCAGAGGAAGGGGCAGAGGGAGAGTGAGTGAGAATCTCAAGCAGACTCCCCGCTGAGCACAGAGCCCAAAGCAGGGCTGGATCTCACTACCCCAAGATCATGACCTGAGCTGAAACCAAGAGTCAGAAGCTTAACCAACTGAGCCACCCAGGTGCCCCTCATATAATATTATTGAAATGACAAAAAGAGACTAGCCTAATGATTGCCAGGTGGTAGGGATTAAACAGGTGGTAAGGAGGTTGAAGGGTGGGCATGGCCATAAAAGGTCCTAGGAAGGATCCTTGTGCTGCTGGAACCATTCTTTATCATGCCTGTGTCAATGTCAGTATCCTGGTTGTGAAATTGCGCTGTGGTTTTAGAAGATTTTACCACTGGAGAAACTGAGTGAAGAGAACACAGGAACTCTCTTTATTATTTCACAGCATGAGGTATCTATAATTATCTCAAAATAACATGTTTAATTTTAAAAATTAATAAATGAAAGTCAGATCCAGGATACAAATTTCATTGGCATACAATTGTATTTATGATTTTTTAATCTTCTCTACTCAAGTTAAAAAAAAACCCATTATTTTCAGTGGAAAATATGTCCATATCTGGCCCATTCAAATTGTTTTCCTACCATACCTACCTCACATTACAAAGCAGCTCATGCTCGTTTGGACTGCTTCCTCTGCAATAAAATGTTACTCAACAGTCGAGGTTTCGTTCATTAAATACAGTATTATTAACTTCACTATTCACCAAATACTCCATGAACTAGCTCTGAGAGCAATTACACAAATTGCTCTATAAATGTGTATTTATTGATCGAATCTATGCACTTACTAATTTCTATTAGGACTGAGTTGCTTTCATTGTTTTAGAACCGTATGGAGAAAAAAACTCAATATATTTTTTATATAGCATTTTTTTGAAGACCCTGAAGGAAAGATTGAATTACCACCATCGTTGAAAATTTATTCCTGGAAACGTCCACAGGATTTTTTAATTAATCGGGTAAGAAATATTTTCACTATTGAACAAAATACATGTTAGCTGTAGGTTATAATATCCTAGTTATGAAAATTCTCATTTTTAAAACAACGTAGGGTAAATTTTTCCCATGGTATTCAGTAAGAAAAAGGAATTACTTTTTGGCATTTAATAGAAATAAATGTTTATCAGCATAGTTTAATATCACTTGTACTGGCTCCCAAGAGAATAGAGTCTTGAGTTTTCTTCCTTTCTCCATGATATCAAAGGAGAGCCTAAATGTGTGGGAAGTTATTCTTTAATTTCTGACTGACAGAATTTCCCTTTACTGCTGCTTAGCAGGAACTTATGTGGCCCGAAGGTCTGTTTACTATAGTGTTTATTAGCATTAATTTTCTAGCCCAGGAGATTTGCACTTGGCTCTCTGCATTCCAGGTATTCTTGAAGCATTTTCCAAGGGCCATCTTCATTTCTGGACTCCATGCACAGCAACTTGAATCACACTGACTGGGACATCACCAGAGAACATCCTTTTAAATAGCACTATGTACATGAAAACTTTAGATCCACTGGTCTGTCTTCTTAACAGCCATGTTGGTTTGAATATATTTGCTGTTTCCAAGGGCCTAATTATCACCAATTCCTTTTTTTCCTTTATGAATCTCCTATCATTTTCATTTAATGCATGGAAAACCAGTAGGCTACAATAATTATTTAGTGTTAATCAAATGGTTGTAAAGGAGCTGATTCTTCTGTTTATTATAGAATCCATTGAATCTCAGTTTCACACAAAGTGATTTTATTCCTAAAATTTTTAACCTTTATAAGCACTGCTACTATTGCAAGAAAATACAATTTATCCACCATACTTCCAATTACCGTTACTAGCTGAGATAATCCTAAATTCAAAGATATTTAGTAAAATGAAAAAACAAGGTATATTTCAACAGAATATTTATTGAATGCCTACTTGTAAGATATTTTAAATAAATCAGATGTATATGAACATGTCTTTAAATTACTTATTTTTTTATTTTTTTTTTATTTTTTTTTTTAAAGATTTTATTTATTTATTTGAGAGAGAGAATGAGATAGAGAGAGAGAGCATGAGATGGGGGAGGGTCAGAGGGAGAAGCAGACTCCCCGCCGAGCAGGGAGCCCGATGCGGGACTCGATCCCGGGACTCCAGGATCATGACCTGAGCCGAAGGCAGTCGCCCAACCGACTGAGCCACCCAGGTGCCCTTTAAATTACTTATAATGTTAGGTAATATTGGCATGAAGAATATAAATTCTTTGGTGTTAATATAGTGCACTTAATAATAGCGTACTAGTAATAATATTCAGGCTCTGTGCAATGGCAGTGCAGAGTTTACATTCCATGCAAATAAAGGATATTAAGACCCTGAAGTGAGAGCGTTTCAAATGTGAATAAGTAGGAAAGTTTTACACCACCTTTTTCTTTTTAACATACCTTTCTTTTTACACCACCTTTTCTTTAACATAACATTCTGAGAGATAATGCTTATATTATAAGTAAATTCATCCATTGTTTTTTTTTTTTAAGGTTTTATTTTTTATTTATTTGACAGAGAGAGACACAGTGAGAGAGGGAACACAAGCGGGGGGAGTGGGAGAGGGAGAAGCAGGCTTCCCCACTGAGCAGGGAGCCCGATGCGGGGCTCGATCCCAGGACCCTGGGTTCGTGACCTGAGCCGAAGGCAGACATTTAATGACTAAGCCACCGAGGCGCCCCAAATTCATCCATTGTTGATGATGATGACACTTCTTCTACCTTTATCGTAACGTTGCCGCCCATCTCAACACCTCTGTTCTGTGCTGACTTTTTCTCTTTATCTTGTGCATGGACTCCCCCTGAAGTATGGACCAGAACAGCTACAGCTGAAAGTCTAGCTAACTAGGATAGTCTTAGAATAATGTTTTTCAAGTTTTAATGTCTAGATCCATGGTGGTAAATACATTTTACATTGAAGCTCATTAAATGTGGGCATATAGAAAGCTTAGACAAAAATTTAGCAAAACAATAATGACCTTTCTGTGTGAGATTTACTCTATTTTACTCTAAGCCAAAGGTGAAGTCAGAGGACATGATTTAAGTCAGAGAGAAGCTAAATTATGAAAAAACTTAAAAGCCTGGACTTAAGATATCAGAATCAACATGGATTATACAACTGAGGAGGTTAATAAACGCTGACCACTGAGGGAATGATCAGATTTGTTTATTTCTGAGAATCAGGTATTGATGGTTCAGGTCCTTGAGTGATGATTATATTGAATAGATGTAAGATGTCCAGAGATGTATTCTGTCTCAAGTACAGGTATAGGGAATAGAGACCTCCGTAGAGACTTCTTTCTTAATATTTGCTGTCTTTTACACACCATCAGTTTTTATTTTATATTTGTTGGCAGGCAAATATTAAATTTCGCTCCTCAAATTTTAGTTATTCAATATTTATTTAATCCATAATCAATTTTAATGTTCGTTGGTACTTGCTGAAGAGTATGGGCATTTTATTTTTTTAGTTTTTAAAGATTTTATTTATATGACAGAGAGGGACACAGTGAGAGACGGAACGCAAGCAAGGGGAGTGGGAGAGGGAGAAAAAGGCTTCCCGCGGAGCAGGGAGCCTGATGCCGGGCTCAGTCCGAGGACCCAGGGATCATGCCCGAGCCAAAGGCAGACGCTTAACGACTGAGCCACTCAGGTGCCCCGAGTATGGGCATTTTAGAAGTGCAATTAGCCAAACCAGAATTTAAAATATACATTTTTGTATAAAATATTTTATATAATACATATATGTACCTTATTATGATCATAAATTATAAACTAAGAGTCAATTCAGGCCTTCAGGGTAGCTTGGAGTTAATTTTTCTCAGACATAAAGAAATATTTTATTGAGTTTTCAAGATGCTAGTTATACATGTGATTGAGAATAGTTGAAGGCATTAGTTTCCATGAAAATCTATTTTATTAATGAAAAGTGCATTTATGTTAATTTGATATGTTAAGTATATAAGCTCGATATGAATTGTAACAAATTTTTAAAAACTGTTATAAATCATATTTTCCCTTATTATGTTTATTCCTTAGTGGTCTAAATATATAAAAGCATCTTTAGATATATGCCAATTAAATAATGACCATCAGATGATTTTTTTAAGAGATAAGAGGATTTGAAATTGGGCAAGATTTTAAAAAGCTGTCATACCTAATATTTTTTATCAAAGGGATGAAGATATTTTTCCTGCTAGCATGTGTTAACTAAGCTTCAGGTTTAACTTGAAAGATTAATTTAAATTTCAAGTCATTTTTTAAACTCTCAGATTGTGTGTGTATGCATGCTGAGATCATCCGCATATATTATATCTTACAACATTTCATTTGTATATGAAAATACTGTGTTTGATAGGCATTACATTATTAAGTGAATGTCACCCGTAGCTCTAACAGGGTTATCTTATGGAATAATGAGCTTTATTTATTTATTTTTTCTTTTAATTCCTCTGGTTGTGAGAAATGAGATCAGGTTTGACTTGTTTATATCAAACGAAACTATATTTCCATTCAGCTACATTTCCTTTATTTTTCCTAAGGACTAATATCTCTTTTTACATATATTTTTAATTTCAGGCTCCAGTAGTTGTGAAAAATGAAATCCTGTTTGACTTGTTTTCAGCAAATGAACATTTACTCTGCAGTGAGGTATGTAGGGAAGTTTTAACTGAAGCCTGATTGCAGAATACCTTCCAGACCTGCTTAAAACAGTTCCCAGACTGTCAATTTCAGTTCTCCCTTGCTCACCTCTAAGTTTTGGTATAACTCAGTATTTTATAAGCCAGACATTCAAAGAGGAAGAGAAGCCTCTTCAGTTGAGTTTAATGAGCAAATGGTAGGAAAATGTTAGCCGTTAGCATTGCCGTGCCCCTATTCTCCTGCCCTTAGACCCAGAGTAGCTGGGATCTCACCGATCTGGGTATTTCTCCTCTTGATGCACGTGCCTAGCAATTGACATGAAGTTGCTTGGAACTTGCTCTGCATGATGCTCAAGGGCAGGGTGTCCTGATGTTTGACATGCTAATGCAGGGAAAATCTCACCTAAACACCTCCACCGAAATTTCTACCCTGGATTTTCTCCATCAGAAGTAGACCTGTTCCACTCCCCTAAGGCAGTTATATCAGAAGCAGGGCATTTTTTTAAAAAATTATTTTCTCCCAGAGAAAAATTCTGACCCAGTCAGAATTAATAGTCATTATTGATTCTGACCAATATTAAAGTCAAAACATTTCTTTCTTCAACCAGGATGTACTGATTAGTATAATGTCATCTCTGAACTGTTTTATACTTTATATTTTAGTCTAAAATATGCTTATTTTATGATCCAAAGCATGCACAGACTTCAACTTTTCATTTTTTAAGGAAGTATAAAATATTCTATAGCAAAATTCCCAGATATACATACAGGAAGATACTTGATTTACCTTTCTTTTTCAACTAAACTAAACCTGAAGAAATGTCCTAGATAATGTAAATTAAGGAAAACATAAATCTTATAAGGTTAGTCTCAAGTATTTAATCTTCTTATAAACCAGGCAGTGAAATACGAGATGATTATTTCAGAAAATCCGGTAATACTAAGGGTAATGTCTTTACTTAAAACCCACTTGACGCAGAGATTTTTTATACATTGTTTCTATTCCCTATAAAATGCTGGAAAATAGATAGCATAATCTGCATTTTACAGACTGCATTACATAAACTGCAATTTAGAGATGGTGAAATGACATGCCCCAGAGCAGAAGGATCTGAAGGAAGATTCAAATCCTGGTCTGTTTCGTCTCTGAAGCTTAACTCCCCACTGTGCCTTGCAGCCTGTTGAAAACTCTGCAAGTGGGAATTTTACGTAGAGCACTTCTGCTCCTACAGATTGGCATATGAAATATCAGACTTAGAGGATATTTAAACGTGTGCACAATTTTAATTCTTTCTCATATCTCATTCCTCGTCTAGCTGATCCTATTGACATAAAAGAGATCATTTTCTTCTCAAACTTCTCAACCTTTACAGAGGGGTAGCTTAATAATTTATAAAAAGTTAATTCCAAAATAAAATCACCCCAGCTCTCAGAAGCATTCATTCTCTCTCTCTCTCTTTCTGTGTCACACACACAGCTGAAATGAAGGTCAATGTCAAATGAAGGTCAATGTCAAATGGAGGTCAATGTCAAACCACTGACAGTTTACTCTGGAAACAGCTCTTAGCTGAGTGTTTAATGTTAATTCTTTTTAGCCTGTATTGTGACTATATTTCCTGACAACAAAGACAAGAACTATGACTTCATTCTATAAGGTCAGAAATCAAAATGTGGAGCACATTACATGTAGAATTTAATGTGAAAAAGTAGATTGGAAGTAGGTTTTCGACTGGTTTCCCGCCTAAATTATAGTACCAACAATGGAAGAGCAACTGATTAACACTAATGGCTTTTGTCTCTAGCTGATGAGATGGATTATCAGTGAAATTTATGCAGTGTGGAAGATATTCAATGGAGCTACTTTGAACAATTACTTTAAAGGGAATGCAGGGGAACCTCCTCCTCTCAGCTGGAAGCCCTGGGAACACATCTACTCTCTGTGCAAGGCTGTGAAAGGTCACATGCCTTTATTCAATAACTATGGAAAGTATGTCGTGAAACTTTACTGGATGGTAAGTAAGTTCACATTCATGCACATTAAAATTCGTCTGTCCTTCATATTGAAATATATTTGTCTTACACGCTGTTACCCAGGCTAATACAAGATCATGCAGTTTATACAGGACATCAACTGTGCCATCACTGGGAAGATATGTCCTACACATGTAATTTGGGATCAATAACAAACATCGTTGTTTGTCCTGAGACCCCAATCTCACATGCTTTTTACAATGGTGTTGCTTGGACCATGGAGGGGTGGTCCTCTGCTATCTCTGTCCTCTCAGGAGGTTGGGCTGGGTGGGCAGGTGGATGCCTGGGGCTCTCTTACTTCCTCCTTTCTCTGTGGTGTCGGATGGGGTCTTGAGCAGAGGGAGTGCTTGAGCATGGTGCACTCTTTCTCTCCTGGTATTTGCTGCTCCTGAGGGGCCTGGTCCCACCCAGTCTTTGCCCTAAACTTGAGATTTGTACTCATGTTAACAAATCTTACCTTAACAAAAAGTTTTTGCTTCTGCCTGAAAGGGAGTAAATGGGATAGTAGAAATAGAGAATTAAAAATCCCCTAGTTAATAAGGCAAAGTAGGCTCATACCACATTTAGCAACACTAGACTATGAAACACCTTTGAGTTTTTGTTGGTGGAATGGTCTTTCTAAAGGCCCAGACTCATAGGCAGGGCCAGCTACATGATTTGCAGAGCCCCTTGTTAAAAAATTATTAGGAATGTCAATATGGTGATAGCAGCACTTAAAAAAAAAAAAAAGCATAGGGTCCTTCTAAGTGTGACTGTGCAGGCTGTACACCCAGGAAGCTGGTCCTGGTCACTAAGGAGGAATGTTCTCGAACGTTTGAGGATGTGGGGAAGTATGAAAAGTTAATCAACCCATTCTGTATTTCTAAAGAACATGACTCCCCAGTGGGCCAGAGTCATCCATCTTTCCTGGGATGGGGAATGCTGAAAGGCCAGCGCTTAGGAATTAATGGGATCATTACAGCAGGAAGGTAAAAGTGAAGAAGGTAATATTGGCCTCTGATCTCTAAAATAGGATTTTTGGTGTTTTGATGTTCACTGCAAGACAATGGACTTTGAAAGTCAAAACTTTGCGAGGAGAGAAAATGACTTCCTAAATGTCTTTATCTTCCTTGGTTACAGGAGGCAGATTTGGCAGACAAGAGTTCAAAGTTTTAATGTGCACCAAGGAGTGAGAGTGAGGATATGGTATTAAGAAGGTGGATGTACCTCTGCATATGTGGTTACGGTTGAGGGATTACAGAGCGAAGGCAAACACGGGAAGAGTGAGGAGGCCAAATGCCTGGGTCTTTGCCCCCTCCCCCATTTTCCACACATTTGCTTACACTTGAGGTGGGAGTGAGTTCAAAATTATTAAGTATTACAAAGCACCATCAGTGGAATATTAACCAGCCCTGTAAGTTTCTCTTTCTCTGCTTCCTGACATCCTTCTTCGCAAATTTCCTTTTGGACAGAGGGGCCAACATTTATTAACACTTCATTCCATTTTACAAAGAAACTGTGATTTATTTCTCTTTAACTGTACTGATTCCTCATAAGCCCAAACCCACTTGGATTCAGAATTAAAAAAAAATATTTACTCCAATTTGAAATTTCATTCTGAACCCATCATTTAAGGAGTCTAGATAGGTAGCCCTGGGGAAAAGAGGGGCCTGATGTCCAGTGGCTTCTTCTGGTTCCTCACTGGTCTCACCTGAGGAATGGCTTGTGGGGACTGCTGCTAAGCTGTTGAGCACTGAGATACAACATGTTCCAGATGAATTATTTTTGTAGGCAATTTGTTGGTGCTCGAGGCTTAAGTGCAAGGCCATATTCTTGCTCACTGAGACTGAGAGAAAGCTTTACTGGCTCTTGGCATTTCTAGATCCACTTATTGATCCCCATGGACCCTTCAGGGTCCCGTGCACACAGAAACCACATCCTTCAAGATAGTAGACACCAAACCATGCCATGGAATGAATACGGATGAAGATAAAATACGGTAATTATGTAGATGAACCTAGCAAAAGTCCTGACGAGGAGTAGATTTTCAACACTATTAGTATCTTACCTTCTTTCATGTATTCCTTCCTTCTCTCTTTCCCTACTTTCCACTATGAAAGCCATTGCATCAGATCCTTCCTCTTTCCACCTCTCCCTAGAGCCAGGGGAAAAGCATGTGATCAGCTTACCAGGTGCTTACTTGCCAACAACCCCGTTCTTATGTGAGGATGTGAAGATGGAGGGGACACACAGAGATGGTGGCAAGGCTGTGTCCCCTGCTCCTGCAACATGGCCTTGCTGTGTGTCCTTTGCCAAAAGTGCTTAGTTCCTGCCAAGTTCTGATGCACAGTGCTCTAGCATCCCATCAAATCTGTACATCCCTTATATACCTCTTGAATTGCCTATATTTTGCCTACTTATAAAACAGGTTATTTAAAGTTTTGTTATGGAGTTGCAAGTGTTCTCTTGTATGTTGCAGATAACCACATAATGTGGGTGTAGAAGTGCTTTGAAATTTGTCTTTTAACCTTACATCTTCCACCCAACTGAGACTTGTAATTTTTATGTAGTTGATTATGTCATTATTTTTCTTTACTGAATCTAAGATGTGTATGTTATTTAAAGTTAGATATCACTATCTTGGGGCCTGGGTGGCTCATTCATTAAGCGTCTGCCTTCGGCTCAGGTCATGGTCCCAGGGTCTGGGATCGAGCCCCACATCAGGCTCCCGGGTCTGCAGGAAGCCTGCATCTCCCTCTCCCACTCCCCCTGCTTGTGTTCCCTCTCTTGCTGTGTCTCTCTCTGTCAAATAAATAAATAAAATCTTTAAAAAAAAATAGATATCACTATCTCAAGAATATAAAAATATTTCCCCTTATTTTATCTACTATTTTAGGCTTTAAAAAAAATATTTGGGGCTTTGATTTGTTTATCTACTGCAAGAAATAAAGACTTGGTTTATTTTTCATTCTAAGTCTCAGCTAATTGCCCTAGGATTATATATTGAATGTTGCACCTTTTATCCACTAATTTAAAAAACTACTTTGATCATACACTACATTCTAACATGGACTTGTCTTTGTTTCTGGACTCGATTTCCTTCTGCTATTTTTCTTGTCCTTTTTTGTTTGTTTGAGAGAGTGTGTGTGGGAGGAGGGGCAAAGGAAGAGGATGAGAGAGAATCCCAAGTAGGCTCCACACCCAGTGCAGAGCCTGACTCGGGGCTTGATCCCACAACCCTGAGATCATGACCTGAGCCGAAATCAGAGTTGGACATTCAACCGACTGAGCCACCAGGTGCCCCTTTTCTTATCCGTTTTAAATACCATATTGCTTTGGTTGTTATGAAATTTATTGTTCGTTTTTATTTTTTAGAACAAGATCAGCCTAATATTCTTTTGCTTTAATATTTTCTTGGCATACATGCTTTTTGAATAAACATTTTTATTGGTATTTATCTTTGAACACATTTATAATTATGTATCCTTTATTCTCTCTATAAAAGGGTTTAGTGCTTATCATCCTGCTACACCTTCTCCTCTCTTTTGAGTATTTTATTTTGATTCATCTTTCATTCAGCTGGAATATGCATTCCAGAAATTTTTTTGCTTGGAATATATATATTGCAATATTTTGGGTAATTTTAAATATTGAGGTCTATTTTCCTTTATATATTGATTGTTATATGAATGATAATCTGCTTACATATGGAATACTTGGGTAATACTTTTTTGTTTTCGAACACAACAGCCAATGCCTGAGTATCTTCTGGTTTTAGTGTTAAAAACACCCATTCTGATGCCTTTACTCTACACCGTATCTGAAACCCTAACACTTTATCTCACTTGTCCCTCCTTCATTTTTCTCCAGAGCACTGGGTATGGAGCATCCCATGCCCCAGCCTCTTAGTGAATTCATTAGTATATGTAAAAATATATAAGAAGCTATTGCCCTCTAGATGCTTTCTTTATTCAGGCGTTTTGCTTCAATGTATATTTCTTACATTCATATATTGGTCCTACCTACAGGGGTTTATTTTTTGTTATTGAAGTATAGAAGACACACAAGTTACATTAGTTTCAGGTATATAACATAGCAATTCAGTAAGTGTATATATACATTATGCTATGCTCATTTGTCACCATTCAATGGTCCGAAAACCACGGACTATATTCCCCATGCTGTATCTTTTATTCTCATGACTTATTCTTTCCATAACTGGAAGCCTGTATCTCCCACTCCCCTTCACCCATTTTGCCCATCCTCCCATCCTCCCACTTCCTCCCCTCTAGCAACCACCAGTTTGTTCTCTGTAGGTATGGGTCTCTTCCTGCTTTTTGTTTATGTGCTATTTTATTCATTTATTTTTTTTTTAGATCCTCTGTATAAGTGAAATCACATGGTATTTGTCTTTCTCTGACTGACTTATTTCACTTAGCATAATACCCTCTAAGTCCATCCATGTTGTCACAAATGGCAAAATCTCATTCTTTTTTTATGCCTGAGTAATATTCCTGTGTGTGTATGTGTGTGTGTGTGTATCCCACATCTTCTTTATCTATTCATATATCGATGGACACTGGGTTGTTTCTATATCTTGGCTATTGTAAATAATGCTGCAATAAACATAGGGGTGCATATATCTTTTCAAATTAGTGTTTTAGTTTTCTTTGTTTTTCTAGTAGTGGAATTACTGGATCATGTAGCATTTCTATTTTTAATTTTTTGAGGAACTTCCATACTGTTTTCCACAGAGGCTGCACCAATTTACATTCCCACCAATAGCGCACAAGGGTTTCTTTTTCTCCACATCCTCTCCAACACATGCTATTTCTCGTCTTTTTTATTCTAGCCAGTCTGCCATATGTAAAGTGACATTTCATTTTGGTTTTGGTTTGCATTTGGTTTAGCATCTTTTCATGTGTCTGTTGACCTGTATGTATGCTTTGGGAAAATGTCTATTTAGATTCCTTGTCAATTTTTAATTGGAATATTTGTTTTTTGGTATCGACTCATATAAATCCTTTATATATCTTGAATATTAACTCCTTATTTTATATATCATTTGTAACTATCTCCTTCCATTCAGTATGTTGTCTTTTTTATGACTTTGTCTGCTGTGCAAAGCTTTTTATTTTGGTGTAGTCCCATAGTTTATTTTTGCTTCTGTCTCACTTGCCTTAGGGGACATATCTAGAAAAATGTTTCTACAGCTGATATCAGAGAAATTTTTTTTTTTTAAGATTTTATTTATTTGACAGAGAGAGAGAGAGGCAGGAGAGAGGGAACACAAGCAGGGGGAGTGGGAGAGGGAGAAGCAAGCTTCCCGCTGAGCAGGGAGCCTGATGCGGGGCTCGATCCCAGGACCCTGGGATCATGACCTGAGCCGAAGGCCGACGCTTAACGACTGAGCCACCCAGGCGTCCCTGATATCAGAGAAATTACTGCCTATGTTTTCTTCTGGAAGTTTTATAAATTCAGGTCTCACATTTAATCCATGTTGAGGCCTTTCATCCATTTAGAGTTTATTTTTGTGTACGGTGTAAGAAAGTGATCCCATGTCATTCTTTTGCGTGTAGTTGTCCAGTTTTCCCAACACCATATGATTAACTGACCATATAAACATGGGTTTATTTCTGGACTCTCTTTTCTGTTTCATTGCCAGTACCATACTTTTTTGACTACTAAGGATTGTAGTATACCTGAAATCTGGGATTGTGATGCCTCCAGCTTTGTTCTTCTTTCTCAAGATTATTTTGGCTATTTTGGGTATTTTGTGGTTCCCTACAAATTTTACTATTATTTGTTCTAGTTCTGTGAAAAGTGTTGTTGGTATTTTGATAGGGATTGCATTGACTCTGTAGATTGCTTTGGGTAAGAAGGACATTTTAACAAAATTAATTCTTCTAATCCATGAGCACAGAATATCTTTCCATTTGTTTGTATCATTTTCAATTTCTTTCATCAGTATTTTAAAGTTTTCAGATATAGGTCTTCACCTCCCTTGTTAAGTTTATTCCTAGGTATTTTATTCTTTTTGGTGTAATTGTAAATGGGATTGTTGTCTTAATTTCTCTTTCTGCTACTTCATTGTGAGTGTATAGAAACACACTGATTTTTATATATTAATTTTGTATCCTGCAAGTTTACTGACTTTATTCATTATTTCTAATAGTTTTGTAGTGACGTTTTTAGGCTTTTCTATGTATAGTATCATGTAATCTGCAAATACAACCCCCAGTTCCTTTTGTAAGGTAAATACACAAGCCAGGTTACAATACTCTCCTGCTAGTTTTCCCCTACTTTGGTCTATTCTTTAAAATTGGAATTGTAGTCCTTGAAAGGATATAGAATACTGATAACGGTGATAATAGCCAGATAGATGCAATTTTTACAGGGCAAAAAACAAGGACTTAGCTGTCTCAGAGACCGCATTCATATGCTAGAGAGATGGTATCTGGTTTTCTGGTTGGTAGAAATATGTTCTCTCAGGGCTAGGGGCAAAAATTTTTACCTGTTTCTACCTAATTCCCAGGTGGTAGGGCTGAGTCAACATCTGTGTGCATGACAGGTGCAGTAAAGAATTAGAATAAATTCTTTCTGACAAGATAAACTTTTTTTTTCTTTTTAAAAATCTCTTCTAGACATACACAATTTAATTTTTGATTTTTCCTTCTAATTCTAGTTCAGTATTTATATGTCTATCCTTTGTTTTTCACCTCAAATATTTAAGAAACATATTCATAACAGAAGTTCTGTTACCTTCCACTGCTTGATACAGTATAAGGAGCTGGACACATCTCGGTTCTACATTATTTTCCTTCCCATGTCACATCTCCTACACTTTGAGTCTTCTTCCCCTTGCTGTTTTTTTTTTTCTTTTTTGACTCCAATTTCTTGATGCTTTCTTACCTTTTTGTTATGGCACATGGATTTGCCTTCTCTGCCTTATTGCATATATATATTCTCCCCCTTTCCTGCTGTCCCTCCAAACATTTATCTTAATCATTCTTTGAAGTTAAACCAACCTGTCAGAAACTCTCTGCCTGACATTTAAGTTGCAGATTTTTACACCAGCATATCATTTTTCCCATAAAAGTATTTCTACTATTTCCAGTTTGGATTCTAAGGACCTAGCATCAAGGTTCTTTGACATTAGTCAGACAAACATTTGTTGAGTAGCATAAAGAACAGTGTTATAAAACAGAGAAGTTCCTCTCTTCTTTCACCTGGAAGTGATATTACCGCTCCTGGGGCCACCTGCAGCCGGGTCAGGTACTTTCCGATTTCAGCATTCCTCTGGCTCCTTAATAGAGGCAATTAAGCGAGCGCTTTCCACTCAAAACTTGTATTGCTCTTGGCAGACTTGCTGTGAGTGTCCCAGTGCTTTCATCTGTCTCTGAATAAACAGGGAAAACACACACATTGGGACCAAACATTTTCTCCAGTTGCCATCAATCTATTGATATAAAAAAAAAAGTATTAGCTTATGTTTCTGATAGACCCTTACACTTTTTTTTTTAAAGATTTTATTTATTTATTTGAGAGAGAGAATGAGAGAGAGAGAGAGCCTGAGAAGGGGGAGGGTCAGGGGGAGAAGCAGACCCCCCGCTGAGCAGGGAGCCCGATGCGGGACTCGATCCCGGGACTCCAGGATCCTGACCTGAGCCGAAGGCAGTGGCTTAACCAACTGAGCCACCCAGGCGCCCCAGGACCCTTACACTTTTTAAGCACAAAATTATTGTCAAATTCAGAGTTTCTTAGACAGTAAGGTGCAGAAAACCACCAGTACCAGCACTACCTTTTCTGCTTCCCGAGCCCCAACCCAGACCCCCCCCACCCGAGACAGTCTCTGGCCAAATCCTGCACTGCAGCATTTGAAACAAACTCTCTCCCGCCCAGTGACATTTTTGTTCTTTAAACTTGAACAGCAGTGTTTTCAAGATAGAGACCATGACAAATTATTTTTCTATCATTAAATTACTTTTTCCAAAATAGAAATGTTTTTGTTATTTCATTATTATTAACATTGTAAATACTTTTAGTAAAACAAGTTCAAACATTATTAAAATGTTCAAAGTGGAGAATGAAAATTCATTATGATTCTGCCTACATAGACAATCACAATAAATGACTGATGTGTATTTTCCTAAACTTTATTCTTTTAAATATATGTAAACCTACTATATATAATTTATAGCAACAATGGGATGGTATGGTACTTCTTGTTCTGTAATGTATTTTTTCCCTAACTATAGGCATTATTTATGCTAATATATATATTGATCTACCTTGTACTCCTTTGTTTGGATGTAACAATAATTATACATATTTTGTTAATTTCATCTTGACATTTAGATTATGACCAGTGTTTTACCAATACCAATTCTGTAAAATAGCATCTTTGTGTATATATTTTTGCCCACTTATAGATAGGACTATTTTTTCTGGGATTTCTACATGTGGAATTATTCAATTATATACAAACTCTTAATTTTTATAAGTATATCCAAGTTACTCATACATTTTAATTTGTGTGCAATTTACATTTGATATAATTGGGATTTAAGTCTGTCATTTTATTATTTGTATACTCTGTTACTTCTGTTATTTACTTATTTTTTTGGTATCTGTTTCCCTTTTCCTGTGTGTTTCTTGAACATTCTTTGGGATTCCATTTTGAGTTATCTCTAGTGTTTAGTATATCTCTATGTATTACTTTTTTTCCTTGTGGTTGCTCTAGGGATTAAAATATACATACTTAGCTTATCACAGTCCAGTAATAGCAGCATTTTGCCACTTAGATTGGAATATAGATACTTTACCACCATTTGGGCCCCTCTATCCCCCTCTCTTTATAGAATAGCTGTCTAGATATTTTCTTTATACATATTCAGAACCTGCTCATAAATGTTGCTTTTGAATGTCAAATATAATTTTTACAGCTCAAGAGGCAAAGAATACTTTATTGTGTTTAGCCATGCATACGTTTATATTTTTCTTTGCTCTTTCTTCATTTCTGATGTCTTAAGATTTCTTCCATTTCCTTTTTTTTTTTAAGAATTTCCTTTCAACATCATTTTTGGGGCCAGTCTTCTGGTAATAAATTATATTAACTTTTTTTTTTTTTTGTCTGAAAAAAATTTTTTTAAAGCTTTATTTATTTCAGTGAGCGAGAGTTCAAGGGGGAGGGGAGAGAGAAGAAGGAGAGAGAAGCTCAAGCAGATTCCATGCTGAACACAGAACACGACTTGGGGCTAGATCTCACGACCCTGAGATCAGACTTGAGATGAAACCAAGAGTCAGACAGTTAACCGACTGGGCCACCCAAGTGCCCCTTGTCTGAAAATGTTTTATTTCACCCTTATTCCTAATGGATATTTTCACTAATACAGTGTTGTGGGTTGGCAGGCCTTTTTTCTCAGCATTGACAACTAGTTAGATATTTCCTTCTGGTGTCTGTGGTTTCTGAAGAGCAATCCGGTGTTCTTTTCTCACTAGCTGTTTTAAGGCTTTTTTCTTTGTCTTGGATTTTCAGAAGTTTGAATGTGATGTGTCTGGGTGTAGATTTCTTTGAGATTATCCTCTTTGGGATATTCTCAGCTCCCTGAAACTGTAGAGTCATGTCTTATGACAAATTTGGAAAGTTTTCAGCCATTATTCATTTAAATATTTTTTCAGCCCCCCATTCCTTTTTTTCTCATTTCTGGGGACTCCGATGACACGCATGTTACATCTTCATTCATTGTCTCACAGATCTTTGAGGTTCGTATCATTTAAAAAGATCTACTTTTCCTTGTTATTCATGATTTCTATTGAACTAACTTCCAGTTCACTAATTTCTTTGCCATTTGCATCCTGTTTTGATCTTTCCCTATGAAGGTTTGTTTGTTTAAGCTCAAAATTTCTGGTTGTTTCCTCTTTCATATTTTTTATTTGTTTCAGGAGTATTCATAATTGCTTCCTGGAGCATTTTTATGACATCAGCTTTAAATTTCTTAACTAAAAATTCCAAATTCCCTGTCCTTTTGGCATTGTGGTCTGTTGACTGTATTTTCTCATTGAAATTTAGATATTCCTGGCTTTTGCATGATGAGTAATTTTGGACAGTTTCCTGGACATTTTTAGTGTTCTGTTTTATGACTGTTTTCTAATTAAATTTTTTATTTTAGCACGTAGTCAACCTGTTTAGATTCAGAGTACACATCCTGGCTCACTTCTGTGGGCTGTGTTTCAAATGTTAATTTAGTGTACAAAGCCTGTGCAATGCTACTCGGCTCTGCCACTCTTGTTTGTTATCCAGATGATAAGACTCCGTCCTGCAGTATCCTGAGCACCCCCTGAGGAAGGGAAGTGTACCGCCTCATTCCTGCCTGCGTAGAGTGTGGAAATAAGGGGTCCTCCAACAGGCTCTACTAATGCAGAAAGCACTTCCTCTTTACTGCAGGAGGAAGATGGGAGTCCTAGTTCTGCCCGCTGACTCCACTGGGGAGAGAAACCACCTTGTTTACTTGAGGACAGGCCCAGAAGTCCACCTTCAGGCCCTGTATGGAAGGGGCACCACCTGTTACTGTGGTGAAGGTGGGGGGAGTGCAGTCAGGGCTCTCTCCTCTCTATATAATTATGCTCATTCAGGTATTTGCTCAAATCTCTGTCCCTGATCTTTTGTAATTGTGGTTGATGTGATTAATTAAAAAGCATTTTTTATTATCCCTTTAGCATAGTCATAGGAGGAAGAGGATATAAATTTATGTAGCCATTTAGTTATCTTGACCTAGAATTCAAGTGTGGGAGATACTGAAATTTGAACACGACTGCATTCTAAACTAACTTGGTAATTTATATTTATATTAATAAAGGAGGCATCCTTCTTCATAAGCATGCTAAGTAATAAAACATTTTGGTAGTCATTTAAAATTATGTGGTGTTAACACAGTAAACTCAGTAAAAACTGCCCAATATACGTCATTTACATGCAGTTAAAAAAAGTTGTAAAAATATTTCAGTATTCTATGATAAGGACTAAAATAAAAAAATTCAATGTTCTATGATGACATCTCATATATAATATTTATATTATATATTTATATATTATATATTTATATCTAATATATTTTTTTAAGATTTTATTTATTTGAGAGAGAGAGTGAGCACGAGTGAGGGGGTGAGGCAGAGGGAGAGGAACAAGCAGACTCCCCTCTGAGCAGGGAGCCCGACATGTGGCTCCCAGGACCCTGAGATCATGACCTGAGCCGAAGGAAAAACCCCTTAACCAACAGAACCACCCAGGTGCCCCTGTATATATAATATTTAATTTCTTCATAAACTTTAAGGAAGCGACCTAACCCACATATTAATATCAAAGAATCATAAAAATTCCTAAGAAAATTGTTATGTCTAGTTAAATTGTTTTAGATATGTAGTATTGAACACTTATCCCAGTTATTTTTCATAATAGCTTTTTTGGGATGCAATCACATACCATGCAGTTCGTCTGTTTAGACCTTACATTAGTAATCAAGCATTCTCAATTGAAATATGTTATTGGTCAGCTGGAAGCAGATGATAGTTATTGAAATGGTTTAACTTAAGTTCCTATGTCGGCTTAAAACTTTTCCTTCATAGGGATCCGTTGGTTCCTTCCAAAACTTTTTTTTTGAGAATTAAAGTGTAAAAAGGGAACTGTTATTAGTTTTTTTTATTGTGGTAAAATACACATGATGTAATATTTAGCATTTGACCATTAAAAATATACAATTCAGAGGCATTACATATTTTTACAAGGTTGTACAACCATCAAGACTATCTCCTTCTACAACTTTTTCATCATCCCAAACAGAAACTCTGTGTGTACCTATTAAATGGTAATTTTTCATCCCCCTCTTCTCCCAGTCCCTGGTAACCTTTATCATGCCTTTTTTCTCTGCAAATTTGCTTTTTTCCAGATATGTCATATAAGTAGAAGTATATAATATTTGTCCTTTTGTGTCTGACTTATTGCATTGGGTATTCTTTTGGGTCATATCATTTGAAATTAGAAGAGAGAGTGGCTAAACACCTGTGCCTTACCCCTGTCTTGCCCTATCTCCTCTCTTAGGGAAGAAAGAAAGACATGTAGCCACTAAAGAAGGCAATATGAGTTCAGAGTTACACGTGCCATGCAAACAAACCATGTTTCATCCTATTGCTCCTACCTATTTGGGAAGAGTAGACTGTTCTTTGAATCTTTAGCTCAGATGTTACCTTCTTGTGAAGATTTCCACAACCAATATTTGTCACACCTTCTTTTCCAGTCCTAGAACACTTTGAAAATATCATGTTTGATATTGTTTGCATATATATCTTCCCTCACTAGACTGTGAGCAGTGCAATGGGTTAGGCCATGTGTTTTGCAGATCTTTAAGTTCACAATGTTTGCATTACTGCTGAAAATACTGCTCAGCCTCCTTCCCTTCAGGAAACACACCCTTGTCCATCAGAAGCCAGCTCTGCTTTTTGTGGATTTTTCTTGGGCAAAAGAATAAATCCATGATAAAATTTTGCATGTAAAACCAAAATTTAAAAATATATAGTTTTTTGACTTCATAATCATTAGCGTTATCATTTGTCTTAAACTTTTAATTGTGAAGTAATATGTATACGGGAAAATATATCATGATTTTATTAAATAAAGTATTAATTAACTTCGTGTTAAAAATTAGATCTTCAATTAGGAGTAGAAGCAATCTGGTAATTGGAAGCTTAATATCACTGAGTCTAGCAGGATAAATAATAATTACTTATATTTGGAGAATTTATGTTATGACTATATTGAGTTATTTAATTATGGCCAAACTTATCCATGGCTGTATAATGTTTTGGTTCTGCTATTTGAAACACTTTAATTGACTACATTATGTAGGATAAGGCACCCAAGAATGTGTTTACAAGACGTCAGAAATAGTGACACTGTTGATATAGATAGGGATGTGCTGACATTAAATAAAACAATCAACTCAAATTCTGAGCCACAGTAGTATTGAAAACCAGTATGTCAGGCTTTTAGATGTAAGAAGCTAAGGTAAAATTAAAAAACAGTAAAGAGTCACATCAGTGCTGTACCATAATGGATGAGAGAAAATAATGTAAGTCACTGATGCATTCCTTTCTTCTCCTGTTTAGGGTTGCTGGAGAAAGATAACTATTGATGACTTTCTGCCTTTTGATGAAGACAACAATCTTTTGCTTCCAGCCACAACCTATGAATTTGAACTCTGGCCAATGCTTCTGTGTAAAGCTATCATTAAACTGGCAAATATTGAGTATGTAGAAGGAAGAATGATCACTCACTTACATAAAAACAGAAAGACAAACGACAAACAGCTATACATCTATCACAAGATATATCGCAAGATATATTGCATATCTTTAATTTTTTAAATCAATTTAAAGGAGTTTTCTTTCCAAACAATGTAAATGTTCTGATATAAAAATGAATATGCCAAAACCACTAATTTGAAATATTGGGTTAGCCAGCAATAAGACAATATTCTCCCAAGAGAAAATACTCAAAAATTATTCTATATCCAATGCTTTCTTAGGATGAATGCCAACTAATCATGAAAAGTAATGTTTCAGCTTAGTGTGAGAAAGAAGTTGTTTTGTAGGGGGAAATATTGGTTCATCTAAATGCCAAATAATATATCCTGGAATCCAGTTCAAGTTTTAGTTCTGTATATGCAGCAATAATTTACTAATCTTGAAAACCTGAACTCTTCCGAGGGATGTCAATATGTTCCTCATATTTTTGGTAACATTGGTCCCTTTTAATACATTCGTGATGAAAACTACTCATATTTGCTTCAATACTCTTGTGAAATCTGCTTGCGTCTTCCATTCCTGCATGTCTTGTGCATCACCGTATATGAGACGTGTCTGCCATGTTCATTCTCTTGGCTTCCACCTACGGAGACCCTAGGTCAATCCATCCCCACCCTAGCCATGCAAAAATAGTTTAGATTCTTAAGTTGCAAAGGCGTGGCAACTTCGTATCATTGCTCAGTGGGAGAATTCTCACATACACTGCACTGGCTTGAATTTGATACCCTTCACCTTCCTGCAGGGTGTGACAGCGCCTCATTCTCAATGGAAAATCCACATGCTCTAACAGAGACCACTTTAGCCCTTGTCTCAAAGCTCAGCCTCCTTCCCTTCAGGAAACACACCCTTGTCCATCAGAAGCCAGCTCTGCTTTTTGTGGATTTTCTTTTGTCTCCCCTTCTTTTTTTTTTCCAAGGCTACACAACAAAACCAGCTACTCCTACCACCATCCTTGTCATCTCTCTTTTCTCTCACCAACCCTCAATTTTCTGTTTGGAATTTGTTTCACCCAGCTCACAACTCTTAATTTCAATGATTTTTTTAAAAGAACTTAGCTCAGATCTTTTTAGGTAGCTGAATAGTACTAAGTATTTATACTGGTGACAGCTATGTTTGTTTTGAAAGAAAATAACATTCCTCTTGTTCCTAATTCTCAGACCTAACTTGAAGTTCTGAGAATTAGAGCTGAATTAATATCAGTGAAGTGTTAAACCTGTGACCTGGAAAATTGGAGTGGCATTTTGTCTTTCTTAAAGCTACAGTTCTGTAGAATTTTATAGCAACCTAAGAAATAAGATTATTGTTATTTTAAAAAATACATAAATCTAGCATGGAAATAAAGGACTAGACTAAATGTAAGACATTTCTGAGGCTTTCTAGTGTACACCTAAACTGTGTGGTACAATTTATGTTTGTCTATACATTTTTTTTCTCAGGTTTTATAGTATATAGCAATTATTTTCATATGAGTTTTAGCTTTCTACATTAAAAATTAATATGTAGTAATTATGTCAATATCATTGTGAGCTATGCAAAGGACAGAACATTATCTTTATGAAGTTTGCACAGTTGCTTCCTAAATAAGATTATCCACAGAGGAGTTTAGACTAGACTGTGAACTATTCCAAGAGATTTTTGTTATCTGTGACATATGTAGACACATCAAAATTCATAATCTATAAACAACAAACCAATGCAAGTTTATAAATGATAGAGCATGTGACTAAGATTGTAAGATTTCTTTCTGAAAAAGGACACATATGGTCAATACCATCAATCACCCCTGTTGGCACATGGTGGACTGAAGTTGTGACCCCTGGCCGCAATAGGGGTACGACATTTATGTGTGTTAATGTAAACAGACTAATCACTTCAGAAAACAAAAGGATTAAAATGGGAAGAGTGATATTTGGTCATTCACAGTCTCATTTGACTTTATGCTATGGTGGCAGATCTGCTCTTTTGTATAGGATAAAAGATGTTTCTAGTCTCTCTGAAATTATCTAAGGATTTAATTAGGGATATCTGATGCCCATCTTGACCTGCCATGTATGAGACTGATTTAATACACAGTCTCGTAGGCGTCTTAGGATAATGACTGAAACCAGAAAGATAAAAGACACTTCTGTTTTTTAAAGAACATGTTAGTATATTGAATATATAAAATATATAGCACCTAAATTTACATGTTTTATGTATGTGCATATGTTTTGTGTATATGACATGAATACTAATTTATATCTTTTTAAAATAAGGCTTATAGCATGTTTTTAAAATAAACATGAAATTTTATCTTTGGATCTCTTTAAGCTCTTTAACAAAACAAATCATCTGGCTGTTGGAATAGTATTTTCTTGTATTCTAATATATAACCACTATGACTCCTACATTTTTAATTGTGATATCACTGTTTATTAAAGATTCCTAGTCTTTATATACCTGTCTGTTTTCAAATGTTACTAACTATACTATTGTGCATTTGCCTTTTTAGCATTCATAGAGCGGAGAGGAGAGACCTAGGGGAGTTCACTGTTTTCCATGCACTTACGGGATGGCTACCAGAAGTGATCTCTCTCCAGTAGGTTTTACCATTAAGTTCTTCATATATTTTTTTCTTTCTTCCCCAGTAATATTTCTTAAACTAAAACATTCTTAATCTTCAAGAAAGGACACATTTTACAAAATGTTAGTTAAAATACTATTTTATAGTATTCTATAAAATTCCTTGAGAATTTCAGGATAAATTCTGTTTCCTTAAAAAGACTGTGAATTTAATCTTTAAATATCTGGATGACAAATAGGAAAGCAATGTTAATTATTATGGTGAAATATTTGCATGTGTCCCTTTATACCTATACAGGTACTATACTTAGTACAGAAACATAAAGGTGACTTTTAATTAACCACACATATTAGGAAATAATTAATAATAATGAAACACCTATTAGGCACTAGGCACTTTAATATATTATTTCTAATTAAAAACCACAGTCCTGAAAATATTATTTAATCATTCATATGGCCTTACCAGCTGGGTATATGTCATTACAAATGAGGAAACTGAAGCCCAGAGTGGTTTGGTTTTTACAAGAAGATCAAATCCATAGTGCAGTTACCAATTTGGATCATGTCCAATCTTTGAATCATTTTGGAAATCTGCCATTCTCAAAGGGTCCAGGTTAGAGGAGATTGAATTCAGCCCCCAGTAACTTGGATTCTACCATCTGAAGCATCTTTTCAGCAGGATAAACTAGCTGTTGCTTGGTTCAAATAAACAGAAGCTTTTCAGTTTGATATAGCCCTACTTTTTATTCTTGCATTTGTTGCCCTTGCTTTTGGAGTCAAATCCAAAACAAACAAACAAACAAACAAACAAACAAAAAACAGTATGAGACCAACATCAAAAAGCCTATATTTTCTGTAGGAGTTTTATGGTAAAACCATATGAAACCATGCATTCAAGTCTTTAATCCATTATGAACTGATTTTTATGTATAGTGTATGATAACAGTCTGGTTTCATCCTTTTGCATGTGGCTGTCCAGTTTTTGCAACACCGTTTCTTGAGGAGGCTATCTTTTCCACATTGTGTATCCTTGACTCCATTGTCATAAATTAATTGGCTATATATGGGTGGGTTTATTTCTTAGTTCTCTATTGTGTTCCATCGATCGAAGTGTCTGTATGTCAATAGCATACTGTTTGATCATTATAGATTTGTGACATAGTTTGAAATCAAGAAGTGTGATGCCTCCGGCTTTGTTCTTTCCCACAATAGTTTTGGGTATAAGAGTTTTTTTCGTGGCTCAATACAAATTTTATGATTGTTTTTCCTATTTCTGTGAAAAATGTCATTAGAATTTTGATAGGGATTGCATTGAATCTGTAGATGACTTTGGGTAGTATGGACATTTTTACAATATTGATTCTTCCAGTCAATGAGCACAGAATGTCTTTCCATTTATTTGTGTCATCTTCAACTTCTTTTTATTAACGTCCTATAGTTTTCATTGTACAAGTCTTTCACCTCCTTGGTTAAACTTATTCCTAGGTATTTTATTCCTTTTGAGGCGATTGTAAATGGGATTGTTTGTGTTTCTGATGATTCATTTAGTGTATAGAATGCAACAGATTTTTGTATATTGATTTTGTATCCTGCAACCCGACTGAAGTCATTTATTGGCTTAATAGTTTCTGGTGGCATCTTTTGGGTTTTCTACATATATTATGTCTTCTGCAAATAGTGACAATTTTACTTCTTCCTATCTAATTTGGATGCCTTTTATTTCTCTTTCTTGCCTACTTGCTTTGGTTAAGACCTGTAATAATACTGAATGAAAATGGTGAGAGTTGGCATCCTTGTTTTGTTCCTGATCTTGAGGAAAATATTTTAGATTTTCACAGTTGATTGAGTATGATATTAGCTGTGCGCTTGTCATATTTGGCCATTATTATGTTGCGGTATTTTCTCTCAATAACCACTTTGTTGAGAGTTTTTATCATAAATGGATGTTGAATTTTGTCAAATATTTTTCTCCATCTATTGAGATGACCTTATGATTTTTATCATTCATTTTGTTAATGTGGTGTATCACATAGATTTGCAAATGTTTAATCATACTTACTTACATCCCTGGAATTAATCCCACTTGTTCATGGTATATTTCCTTTTAATGTATGTTGAATTCTATTTGCTAATATTTTGTTGAGGGTTTTTGCCTCTATGTTTATCAGAGATTTGGGTCAGTAATTTCCTTTACTTGTGGTGTCATTGTCTGGTTTTGGTATCAAAGTAATGATGGCCTTATAAAATGAGTTAGAGGGCGCCTGGGTGGCTCAGTTGGTTAAGCGACTGCTTTCGGCTCAGGTCATGATCCTGGAGTCCCGGGATCGAGTCCCGCATCGGGCTCCCTGCTCGGCGGAGAGCCTGCTTCTCCCTCCGACCCTCCCCCCTCTCATGTGCTCTCTCTCTCTCTCTCTCTCTCATTCTCTCTGGCTCAAATAAATGAATAAAATCTTTAAAAAAAAAAATGAGTTAGAATGTGTTCCTTCTGTATTTTTCCAAAGAGTTTGAGAAGGATTGGTATTAATTATTCTTTAAATGTTTGGTAGAATTCACCAGTGAAGCCTGGAGTTTTGTTTGTTGGGATTGTTTTGATTGCTGATTCAATATCTTTGCTAGTAATTGGTCTGTTAAGATTTTCTATTTCTTTATGATTTGGAAATTAATGTTGATGTGTTTTATCTAAGCCCAGGATATATGGACAAAGTATGGGAGCTCTTGAAAGAAATATTGCCTGAATTTAAGCTGTCGGTTGAGTCCAGTTCTGAAAGCCAAATAGCTGTGTTAGATGCCAAATTAAAAGAACCAGGGAAAGAAGTGAAGGATGGCAAGGAAGTAAAGGATGGCAAAGAATTCAAACCTGATAGTTCAGTGACAGCACTAAAGATACCTGAGAAAAGTGACAAGGCTCCAAAGGGTAAGACATTTTATATTATAATGTCATTCGTATGTTCAATATGGATATTGCATATAAATGTTCTATAGTCGTTGCTGAATTTAATGATTATTTATTGTCATTATCATTTACTAAGTGTTGTGAAAATAATGAAGATCCTATCTTTCTAGGATTTTAAAACTAGTAATGTAGTTTACTAGATGTTAGTTATTATCCCATATTTTGCTGTCTTTTAAAACCAAGGGCAACTGTATATTTTGATGATACTGAAGTAGTATAGTATTAACATAGGAAGAGACATCAAGTGTCAATTTCCATTACACACACTTCCTTATATGTTATATGTAGAGTGGAATGGAGCAAAACTGCAAAGGGAAAGTTGTTCTAGTCTGTCTTTTTATTTCCCCACCAAGGAAATGCAAAATAGACACAGTATGGATTGTGATTTGCTGACCATTTATTGTAAGGTAGAAGTTCAAATTTCAAAGTAAAATAATTTCAAGCTATTTTACAGTGTAGGATCTTAAAGGGAGAAATATATTGAATAATTATTTTATATTTTCTAAAATATTTCATATAGCTATGCATATGAATAATAATGCTTCTATAGTAAAGTAAAATTAAATATACTAGAATATGCTCAGCTTTTTTATATACCTCAAGAGCTTTTATAATGATCTTTCAAATATTTGTTTTATAAAATCTTATATTTTGCCCAAATTGTTCCTCATCAAGATCTTATTTACCAGCATTTACCACGCAGAAATTATTACTATAAATGTTTCTCAAGAATTTACCAAGATCAAGTGTATGAGTGATATCTGCCTATCATAAGCCCTTCTTTAAATGACCTAATGTGAATTAGTTTATGAAAGAAAGCAGAACAAGAGGCTGATTAAATTTGTTTTACCTAGCATATCTCAAATTAATTTGAACTTAGAAGGCTTTTTTCATGTATCACAAATTAGCATATGTTCATCCATCCATTCAGATACACTATTTGCTGAGTAGAATACCAATACATGTTCCAGGAATTAATGATCATCCGGTGAACAAAATCCAATGTGAAGCTTATCTCCTAGTGCTTATGATCTAGGGAGAGAGACTAACATTAATTTTAATTTTAAAAACCATAACCATATACTAAGACATGAGCCTTGGAAGAAAATACAGAAAACTATGGGAGTTCATATTTAGTCTAGGACATTAGGGAAGAATTCTCTAATTATGATGCAGTAGGAGGAATGAGAAAACTAGCCTCATTCTAAAATGAGAAAATTAGCCTAAAATTATATATAATATATAAAATTATATATTTATATATATAATGTAAGTTATATTAAATGATCATCTCTATTTAGCAAAAAAATATATGTAGTCAATAATCATGTCTTTGGCAGTACATTGTCAATTTTCAAAGTTTTCTCTTACTTTATTTTGATGTTTCTAATTAGAGGTGAGTAGTGTTTTGGGAAATTTGCGGCTATTGTTTTACATTTAAATAACACTATTGTTTTGGCCTTCTTTTCAACATAATAACTGAATAAGTAATATAGTTTGAGGTTTTGTAGTTAAAAGATTTATCGTATCTATTTTTTAACATGTTAGAAAAAGCAGATGCAAAAGATGTTGGGAAGAAGAGGAGTAAAAATGGAGAAAAAGAAAAGGAAAAAGAAAAATTCAAATGGTCACTTCATGCTTCAGGACCATCATCAGATGTACAGTACTCTCTGCAGTCTCTGTCAGATTGTAAGCTTTCAGTATTCTAGAGTAATAGCTATTGTAGCTGCTTCCTAAAATGTTAGGAAACTTGGGAGTTTACAAAGTTGGAATATCACTTTGGAATACAAAGTGTATTGCCTGTTTAGACATTATCTGAATAAACGTGCTCAAGTGTGCCCATAATTGTTAAACTCTCAAATCAGTATGCATATGGGGGCAGTCTTACATGTGAGACAGAAGCCAAGGTTGTCCAAGTTTTTATGGTACAACAGCCACAGAAGTGTTTGCATGGAGGAGGACATATACTAATTAAATGTATATGCTATGTATTAGCACATAACAAATAATCTATTATATATTGTTATATTGAGTATATTATAATACATAAAATACAACATATATTATATGATACATATTGTATAATATCCATAAATATTAATGTATAATTTTATAAACTATATAAATATAAAATATAATTACATATTAGTGTATACAAATATATATTAGTATATATCTTCCTCTGTATAAATAAATATATATATGTATATATGTATATAAACTATATATGTATGTATATATGTGTGTGTGTGTGTGTGTGTGTGTATACATACATGCCTGAATTCAGGTCTCTGCACCATGAAAAATATACAAGCTTAATTTTTAAATGTAAAAATATGTTTTCATAAGTTTGGTATATTTTACATTTTAATCTATTCTAGAGAGATCCTGTATCTAGCATATTTTGTGGGTCTAAAAATATTTTTCTTTAATAAATATCTAATACAGTTCAATATTAGTGCTTGAATTTGTAAAGGAGTAAAACAAACTTTTTAATTAAAACATAAAGACAATACAGGAAAATAAATTATAACATTTTAGCCAGAATCTGTAAAGAACAAAAGCATACTGAATCAAATATAGTAATTTCAGGTCTGTTAAGAAACATATGAAAAAAATAAGTGATGCTCAGGAGCATTAAATATTAAATAATCCATATTGTACACCTGAAACTAATATAACACTGTATGCTAACGATCCTGGAAATAAATAAATAAATAAATAAATAGGAATTTCCTGGCCAAATATATATATATTATATACACACACATATAAAGCAATCCCAGCTAAGTTACTGACTTATGGGTTTTCCTTCTTCATGGAAGGATTAGTTTATGTTTTCTTTCTTCTTGAAATGACATAGAAAGTTCTGAACTTCTTTAAATTCAAATTAAGGTTTTTATCTATGAAAACTAAAAAAATCATTTAAAATCATTCCTTTTGAATATAATCATTCGTAGACTCTTCTAGTGACATTGACTAGTAGCTATAGTTTTTCTGATAACTTTTTTTTATAGTGACATAAAATGATTTCTTAAGCAATTAAATGGTACTAAGATGAAGGTAAAACTAATGAGATATTCTATAAAATAGATGCATATGTGATATTTAACATTTATTAAATACGTTTACAGTCATTTACCTATTTTTCACGTGCAAAGATATGCCCATTAAGGAATTTGAACAATCTGGAATGATCTACTGACAGACCGAGAATTTGGCGAGAATTTCCATGACACGATATATATTTTTTTTACAGGTTCTTCAGCAATACAGTCCCCTCACATGGTTGTATATGCTACCTTTACACCCCTCTATTTATTTGAAAAGAAGATCTTTGCATTAGAAAAAATGGTAAGCACTCAAGGCCAGGAAGCCCAGTACCATTTATGGGTGTGTGTGTGTGTGTATGAGGTGTGATAGTGAGTGAAAGAGAGGTGTGTGTGTGTGTGTGTGTGTGTGTGTGTGTGAATGGGTGAGAGAGAGAGGGAGGTAGGGAGGGAGGGAGAGAGATATTTGTTGTCATTGAAGGTATACCAGAATTTAAAATTCTGGTCCTGGATTTCAGTCTACTTATCTTTAAAAAAATAGACACTTGAACACAGGGACCTGGAACATTCAAAATTATCTTAGATGATTGTAATAATTCCCTGTTTAAAAAAATGTAGACTCATGTATTATTATCATTTTGTTCCATTCTAAGCAAAAGAAAAGGCATATGAGTTATATATTTCAGAAAGAATCATGTAAACATATCTAAATGATAATAAATTCCCTTTCCATAAACAGATCATGAATATTTTCTTAACATAAGATGATTTAAATGAACTGACATCCACAGTTGGTAAACTACTATTATAACCTCCTTGTAATCTTTAGATAATACACACAAAAAATGTTAATTGATTTTTTTCTTATAAGTCTAACAATTTAGAGAAAATTTAGAAAATGTACACAAAGGCATTGAAATGAAAATATTCATAGTATAAATACCTAGACATAGGCAATGCTAATATATTGGGATATACCCTTTGATTTTTTTCTTCTGTGCATATATTCTGTGTATATATGAATATACTTTTTTTACACAGTGGAATTAAATGTTATGAATTTATTAAATTTTGGAAGCCAGCTTTTTCACTTGACACTGCATCACTAATTTTTTTCCATGATGTTAAGTATTTGACCACATAAAATTTAGTAGTGGCATGGCATGTATGAGTTTCCTATCATTTTTAAATATATATGTATTTAAATAAATTTGTACCCCCTTTACCCATTTCTCCCACCCCCACCTTCTGCCTCTGACAACTCTACTGATCTGTTTCTGTGAGCTTGTTTTGTTTTGTTTTAGATTCCACATATGAGAGATCATATAGTATTTGTCTTTGTCTGTCTGACTTATTTCATTCAGCATAATGCCCTTGAAGTCCATCCATGTTGTCACAAATGGAAAGATTGCATTCTTTTTATGGCCGAGTAATATTCCATCATTCTGTTTTCTTTTTGCTGCTCTAATAGGATGAGTTCTACTGCCTTGTCTCTGAGTTGACTGATCCTTTCTTCTGCTTTATCTAGTCTGTTGAACTTTTCTAGTGTATTTTTCAGTTTAGTTACTGTATTCTTCAGCCCTTTGATTACTCTTGGGTACTTTCTTATATTTCCATCTTTTTGTTGAAGTTCTCACTGTGTTCATCCACTTTTCTCCCCAGTTCAGTGAGCATTTTTATGACCACTACCCTGAACTTTTTATCAGACAAATTACTTATCTTCCTTTTATTAAGTTTTTCTCTGAGTTTTTATTTTGTTCTCTCTCTTTCTCTTTTGGAACATATTCCTCTGTTCTTCATCTTGCTTAATTCTATTAGTTTCTATACAGTTGATGAAACAACCGTCTCTCCCAGTCTTGAAGGAGTGGCTCCATTTAGTAGATGAAGCTTGTCATTCAACCCTGCCTCAGTTCTGGTTGTCTCTTAAACCTTTGTGCTTGTCTGGGCAGAAGCTATTGTATTTTTAATAGCTTACCATCAGTGAGGATGTGCTAAGACCTGTCAGTGTCCCTAAGGGAAGGATCTTAGCATTTAGATTCAAGCAGTTTGGAAGTCAGACCTATGAGCAGCAGCTTTTAAAAAGTATGCAAATATACACAGTCCTAGGACTCGCAAGTGGCCAGGTTCTCTGGTGGCGTCCCCTGGTTGGCAGCCACAAAAAGTTCAGGCTCCAAATGATCAAAAAGCCCTTTTCTGAGATCCTGGTGAGCTGCAACAAGGCAGAGGGAGAATGCCAAGACGGTGTCCATAGCCTGCACTCCTTGAGAGCAAGCAGCTCCGTAGTTCACTAGGGGTGTGCCCAATCCAACGTCCCTGAAGCCTGCCTCAGGCTGAAGCTCCAGGACAAGCCAAGAGTCCTTCTTCACTGAAAGACTGGGGGTGTGGCTCCATTTGCTGTCTGCACAGTGCCCTGGGAGTGGCAGCTGGCCAAGGGCTGTCTCTCCAATTGCCACAGTCCCATGGCATCCAGGAATGCAAGCCCCCCCTTGCTACCAGAGCCAGATAATCAAGAGGCTTCCTCTGAGTGGAAGCTGCAAAAATTGGGGTGCCAGACATAAAAACCAGGGCACTCGCCGTGTGTAAGTCACTCCTCCAGGAGACACGGGTTCTCTGGAGTGTGGTAGAGGGAAAGCACAAAGATAGTTCTTGCCCTCTGAGGTCTCTGGAAAGGATCATTGTCAGTCCCATGATGTGTGTTTAATTAGAAATCTGCTCCTCAGGCTGCCCCTGAGAGGATTACTTAATAGGCCTCCTCCAAGGAAAGACTGAACTCCTGGATCTGTTGCCTCTTATTGTGCCCCGGGGTGGCAGCTGGTTAACGACTCTTTCTCCATCGGTTACAGTCCGGTGGGACACACAAGCGTAAGCTCCACTGGCTGGAGAGGTGTCCCCTGGCAGCAGTCGCAAAATCAGTCGCAAAACCCATAGGACCAGGCAAGTTCCCCTGGCCTCCAGAGCCAGGCGGTTAAGAGGCATTCCCTGGGTGGCAGCTACAAAGATCAGGCATCAGAAGCTTATGAAAAGCTTCCTTCCAGGAGATACTGGTGTATTGGAGCAGGGCAAAGGGAGGGTGGGAAGCCGGCCCCCGCCCCGGGGTTCCTGGAGAATGTTCCAACAGGCACCTACATGTGTGTGTGAAATAAGATGCTGGCCCCTCAGGATGAGGCTTTAATACAAGCAGGTGAGCCTCTTTCACTTTGGGTGCAATTGGCCAAACTCTGATTAGATATAAAAATTACTTTTCGGGGCGCCTGGGTGGCTCAGATGGTTAAGCGTCTGCCTTCGGCTCAGGTCATGATCTCAGGGTCCTGGGATCGAGTCCCGCATTGGGCTCCCTGCTCCTTGGGAGCCTGCTTCTCCCTCTGCCTCTCTCTCTCTCTCTCATGAATAAATAAATAAAATCTTAAAAAAAAAATCACTTTTCTCTTTCCCTTTGTAAAGGGTAAAATCCACCAGATTACTTGCTCTTCACTGTACTGAGACAAACACAATACTGCATTTGGAGCTTACCAAATTCTAACCCCTTGGGGGACTCCTAGACATCCAGCACTTTGGTTATAGAATTCCATATGCTCTGAAATCACTGCACTTAAAGTAGGAGAAGACTAGATGGTGTAGTAATATAAACATAAATGTTCAGTGGGTTAGTTAAAAACAGTTGGATATTAAAAATTCAATGAAAATTTGGTTGAAGTGTAAATAATCCAATTGGATGTTCATTGCACTTCACTATGCAGTATATTTGTCTTCTAGATGATTTGCCCAGGCAGCATGATGTTATCACTCCTTCTCTCTCCCTCCTCCTTTCTCCAGGCCCTCCTCCTCCCCTTCTTCCTCCTTTGTCCTTTTTGAATAGAAACCATTTCTTCATGTGAAAGTCTGCCATTTAACAGGGGTAATATTGTCAAGATTACAGAGCATAATGTTCCATTAAGAACGTAGAGATAGTGGCAGTTTCTCTGATTTTAATTCAAAGTTAACTAACTTTAGTCATTGCCTAAATCCAAGTGTGCTCCCTTGGCCTCCCACCAATTTAAGTCTCTGATTAAGATTTGAGCTGGTCATCTATCTCAGCCCTCAGTTTTTTAAAAAACTCCTTATGTGGCAGGTCTAGCTGTTCTCTTAAGTATTCCAGAGATCTAACACCATGGACTGCAAAATGACCTAAGCTGTGCTTTGTGGAGTGCCATGGTCTCTTATGCGAAGTACTTAAACACTTTTTTAAAACTACCAAATATAAGAAGGGGATGAGTACATCACACACACACACATACACACCACACAAAATAATCCATCTGCATGCTTAGCTGTCCTACTGAGAAATTAATATTTAAACACAAAATTAGTTTTCAGTTTAAAGGACAAAAAAGATCACCTATGTTTGTTGTTAATTCAACACATGTCTATTGATTATCTATTATGTACTAACAATGATTTAGTCTTTGAGGACCTGGTAACAAGCAAGACTAACAAAAGTCCCTCCTTACAAAACTCAGTCTAATGAAGAAGACAGACAAGCCAACAATAGTAATAAAGTTAGAAAATTGGCATAACAGAGATCATACAGGGTGTCTGGCGTATGGTAGAAATAGCGTTCAAATAATGTGTGTTGGATGAGTGACCAAATGAATGAATGAATGAGCAGAAAAATGAATATGGTGCACATAGCAGCAACACATCTTTCTGTCTAATGGTTGACTAAGGAAGTCTTCCCAAAGGAAGAAGTGTTTAAGTGATGGCCTTAAGAAGTTAGCTTAGTAAATAGGAAAAAGTGTGCTCAAAGCAAAGGGATGTTTTTGTTGGAAAGTCTGGAGGCGAAGGAGAGCTCACTGGGTTCAGAGAAGCAATAGAAATTGAGCAGATAGCAAGGGGAGAAGACTCAGAGGCAGCTTGAGATGTGGGAGGGAGTCAGGACATGCAGAGTGTTATAAATCCTTCCTCTGGGGGTTGAAAATGGCTTAAGGGACCCAGAGGTTCAGGAATTAGCCCAATGTCTGTAATGGCAGTTAAATGAACCATTTCACCCATCTCCCCATCCACCTCCCATCTGGTAACCATCAGTTCTCTATAGTTAAGAGTCTGTTTCTTGGGTGAAATAGGTGATGGGGATTAAGGAGCACACTTGTTGTGATGAGCACTGGGTGAATTGTTGAATTACTATATTGTACACCTGAAACTAATATAAAATAATGAATGAACTTCAAGACTATAATGAACTGGCTATAGCCTCACGGTCTCCCTAACTTACCTGCTGATTCTTTTACGTTAGCTATTAGGCTAATCTAGTTCTCCTGGTCAAATCAAAATATAACGAGATACAATGTTTTAAAGATAAATCAACAGAGGGATGCCTAGGTGGCTCAGTCAGTTAAGCGTCTGCCTTTGGCTCAGGTCATGGTCCCAGGGTCCTGGGATGGAGTCCCACATCAGGCTCCTTGCTCAGTAGAGAGCCTGCTTCTCCCTCTCCCACTCCCCTTGCTTGTGCTCTTGCTCACTCTCTTGCATGTGTGCACTCTCTCTAGCAAATAAAAATAAATAAAATCTTTAAAAAAGAGATAAATCAACAGAAAAAGAGTTTGTATTCTAATGGAATTTTGTCAAATGCAGTATACTGCGAAAAATTATAGCCCCAAAGACATGAGACCAATATGTAAAATAAAGTCAATACTTTACATTTCTTGAAAGAATTTGTCCAGACTCAAGAAAAAGAAAACTTGGAAAGGAACAAGATGGCATGAATTACCGCATTTTCTTGTTTTTGGATATTCTAAATAGTTTTAGTTTTATTTAAATAAGTAATCTGCAAGTTCTAAGAAGGCCACCCACTTACTCAAACTCCTACTTTTAGACTGTTTGAGGTGTGTCTGGTAGGCTCAGTTGGTAGAGCATGTGACTCTTGATCTCAGGGTT
The DNA here is from genome assembly GCF_002201575.2 of Neomonachus schauinslandi. Lineage (NCBI taxonomy): Eukaryota > Metazoa > Chordata > Mammalia > Carnivora > Phocidae > Neomonachus > Neomonachus schauinslandi. Next base: position 19,380,652 of record NC_058410.1, on the reverse strand, counting down.
GTGAGTTCCAGCCCTACCTTGGCGGTAGAGTTTATTTAAAAAAAAAAAAAAAAAAAAAAGAATGTTTGAAGTGGGATGGGCCAGAGGAGTCAAAGCGTCTTCTGGGCAAAGAAACTTCTAATCTAAGTCTATACATGAAACACTAAAAAATATTTCTTGAGTGCCTACTCAGGGTTTCACCTGAGTGAAAATTTACCATTCTAAATCTCTCTCTGCCCCTAACTCTAATCTAAGAAAATTTGAGGTCCTTTAACAAAGTTCCTCAACATCAAACTGTAACTATTATCCAAAGCATTACTTTACATCATTCAGAAGTATCTTAAAGTATGTTAGAAATAAAATGAGGTATAAGAAATCAGCTTACTTACCTTAAATCCAGTTAGTACTTTTGTGGATTATTCAAACAATACAACAGGTGTTAATACTATACTTAATTATTTGACACAAAACCTCACATTTTCAAATGCTTTAAATAATTTGATTTTCTGATGCTAAAAAGAGTAAAGAATCTAAAAAGAGTAAAGAATCTACACATTTGGTTGCAGTTATAAAAAGGATTTGAGATATGTAGACCAAATTTGATGAATAATAAACTATCTGGAAGTGATTCAATTTATAAATACTACTTTGGGCATGGCTTCTATTTTGGAGATGAAGTATAAATTTTAGAGTGTACTGTTTTTGGTTACTATCCTGAAGTATTGTCTTATTGAACAACATGAATAAATTCACCTATAAATTTTTGAATGATGGGAAACTTTTAAACTTGGCAGGGTAAAAGTTATAGAAAAAGGTTTAGACTTTAGATCTATGAGAAAGCATTTTTAAGCCATTATAAGGCATAATACCAGAGGTTTCCAAATTTTTTCTCAAGAAATTGCTAACATTCACAAAAAAGGATAAAGGGGATGTAACAATTTCCTCTGCTTTTTTTTTTTTTAAGTGGGTTCCACACCAAATGTGGAGCCCAACATGGGACGTGAACTCACAACCCTGAAAATCAAGACCTGAGCTGAGATCAAGAGTGGGATGCTTAACTGACTGAGCCACCCAGGCACCCCTCCTCTGCTTCCCCCCTTAAACATTGAATCACTTTCCTCTTTATTCTGCATATTTATCACACTTTTAAGTGGCTTTTCTGGACTCAATATTGCACTGATTAGCTCCTTCCAATTATTAATTAATTGTTACAATCATTAGTTAATCCTTAAATTCAGAAAGAGCTATTTTATCTCACAGATACCCCACCTATTTTCTCCTCCCAGAGGTATAGACTGAGCTATAGCGAAACAGTCACGAGGGCAAGGACGTTCTGGCTGAGGCAATAATTTGGAATAGGCTAATAGGGGGGTTTCTGGTCCTAATTTAAATGACTGTTCTATAAATTTACATTTTCAAGCATTGCTACTTGCAGAGAAATCAATGATGCAAAATCACTAGGAAGAAAAATAGTTATTGGCAAAACTGACTTAAATGTACTTATTTTATTTTACTTTAAATGTTTCAACATTTAGACTGTGAATGCCAGAATTTGACTCCAGAATATATTACTTTAACTCTCACAGACTTTTTGATTTCTTGTGGCATATTTCAGCCATCAGTTAGTAACTGACGTTCTCCTTCAACATGATTCTGAATTGTTCCAAAGCAGCAGAGTAGCTGTAGGAGATCTGAACGGTCGCATAGGGGAAGCATCTTCCTGGAGAATTGCTTGATTTGGCAGGATTTCAGGCAGCCTCTGTCCTCTGGCTTTCTATGACTGGCTCCATTGTCTAGAGAGATCATGGGGATTTCCTGTGGGAGAGCCTCTGTTTGAGGGTGAGGGCATAAGCTAGAGACAAGGCAACCACTTATTATCACATTGACCTGATCTAAGCGCAGTGGATTTTTTTCTTTCATACTAGGTAGCAGTTGCTGGTGACTAAACAAACAAACAAACAAACAAACAAAAATTTCACGTATTAAGCACTTTATCAAAGTTTTAACTTATCATCATAATAATGGTTGATTGATTTTTGGACCAAAACCGATATGCTAAGATTTTTTTTTTTTCCCAATCTCAGAGGATCTTAAACTTCTAGAACTGAAAATTGGCTTCAGTTCTAGTCTCTTATTTTTTGTAAATAAGTAAATGGGGGCCTCAGAAAAATAAAAACGTGAAGAGAAATATAAATGGTAATAGTGCTTATGTTAGGAGGTGGAAATATGGGTTATTTTTCCTTTATTACCACTTTACTGTGGTAACAGTGTTTTTGTAATGACAAAAAGTGGTTTATTTAAATGCACAAGGCAATTGCACGTGTCCTTTTAAATGTGCCTTCCACCCTTTAGGCTAATTCTGCAGAGAAGCTGAGAGAATACGGTCTTTCCCACATCTGTAGCCATCCTGTGCTGGTAACTAGGACTAGGTCTTGCCCCCTCATAGCACCTCCGAAATCACCTCCCGTACCTCCCTGGAAACTCTTTCGTCAAAAAAAGGAAACTGTTACAACAGATGAAGCTCAAGGTATGGTTCCTGTTGTCTGAAAATCTTTCTAAGGAGACTTTCTCTGCATGAAGGTCTAATAGTTTCATTTGCAATGAAAGATGTATATCAAAGCAAACCACCCATCATTACACCTAACACCTACATTCAATTTTATGCCTAAATTTTATGTCTTTAAAGGATTAATTCTCCACATTTCAGAAGCTGAGCAGTTTGGTTCGCATCTAAACTGACCAGCTATATCCAGGCCATTCTTTGGGTGAGGGTATTGTTGTCATTATTGTGATAGAAAATGGTTTGCAGTGAATAATAGAAAAAAAACATAAAAAGCGTATTTAAGCCACTGGTGTGAAATCACTCTAGAGTGCCGTGTAGAACATAACCTTTGAAGTAACTGATTTATATTTAGAATAGAAACTGACCTTTGTTTAGAATATAGGAACAGAACTTTTGGCCTGGACTGGCTCCTACGTGAATGTTGTCCTAAGCCACTATGAATGGCTGTTGGGTTAGAAATAAAGAGGTTCCTGCCGCTGGGGAGGCGGGGGACAGGGGACCGTGCCCGCCCGGCTCTTATTCTCAGTTCACTTCTAACGTCCTCACAATCAAGTCTCATCCTTGACTCCTTCAATGTTTTTTCTCTCCAAGTCTTCATTTTTTCATGAGCACCAAGTTTGAACGGCAACAGAAATGAGCAAAGGCATTCATTAAAAAATCAATTTTAACACAGAAGCATGAATCTGAGGAGATGGCATTAAAAAAAGAAGGAAAAAGTAATAATCTAAAAATTATGGCCCGGCAGAAGAGCTCACAATTTTTGTTTAGTTAACGTCTACTGTGTTTCTGTACCTAATTTAGAGCTTGCAGTTTCTCATAAAGGATGATAAAGAATTGGCGTGTTACGGATTATTTTTCTGTATATATGCCTGTGTGCATGGGGGTATATATATTTTTCTCATTCCAAAACACTTCAATTGTCTTTGTTCAAAAGAGCTTTTTTTTTTTTAAACGTCTTTTGTGTTTGTTTCCTTGCTTTTGCATTTTCTCCCTTTGTCTCTGCTGACTGCTCATTGTTTTCTAACTGTATTGCTCTAGCAACAGTATATCACATTCTAGAGGTTTTTGCATTAGGGGCTGTGTTCACAGGTCTGTTACCCGAATGAACAATGAAGGCAAAGCCACGAAGAACATACCCATGCCAGTTTATTGATGGCCTCCCTGTGAAGCATAGAAGTATGCTTTAAGGCTTTGGTGCCATGGAGCAAGGCTTACACCCTCTCTTGCTGGTGTTGATGAGGCTCCTGCTACCAGTTCAAGCATTGTTGATCCCTCCTCACAGGGGACCAGCGGACCCTATCTTGGTTCCCATGCAATACCTAAGTCTGGGTGGTGCTCAGGCTCCTAAACCTGCCACGGCCACATAGATTGGAATGTTTACCTGCTCCCTGCGTTCTACTTCCAACCATCATTTACATGTTTTTTTTTTTTTTTAAAGATTTTATTTATTTATTTGAGAGAGAGAGAGAGCATGAAGGGGGGAGGGTCAGAGGGAGAAGCAGACTCCTCGCTGAGCAAGGAGTCCGATGCGGAACTCGATCCTGGGACTCCAGGATCATGACCTGAGCCGAAGGCAGTCACTCAACCAACTGAGCCACCCAGGCGCCCATTTACATGTTTTTAAAATATAAATTACAACTGTTAACCATGTAATTTTCCTCACATTTGCTTTTTGCCTACATGATACACCCGGTACAGCTGGGAGCAAAGATTTTCTAGCACAACATGTTATATCTTTGCCAGAAAAGAACAAAGATTAAAGAAAGAATCTGGTTTGGATGGAAGAAGAAATGGTCAATTCTTTTTTTTTTTTTTTTTTTTTTTTTTACTTAGGCCTATCTGCCTCTCTCTGTCCTGCTTGATTATTTCATTTCTTTACGTCCGTTGAGCTTCCGCAGTGGGCTGTCAGCGCCTGCAGATGGCTGCTATGGGGTACAGGAGCTTCCCAATTTTTATTCCTCCCTCCCACTCTTCTTCCCTCCCTCCCTTCTGTCCTCTTTCCTGTTCTCTGTCTTTTTGAACCAAAGATCAGCCTTTACATGATGCTTGAAAGACAATCTTTTGCTTTTTTTTTTTTTTTTTTTTTTTTTGAAGATTTTATTCATTTATTTCAGAGAGAGAGAATGAGAGAGAGCACATGAGAGGGGGGAGGGGCAGAGGGAGAAGCAGACTCCCTGCTGAGCAGGGAGCCCGATGCGGGACTCGATCCAGGGACTCCAGGATCATGACCTGAGCCGAAGGCAGTCGCTCAACCAACTGAGCCACCCAGGCGCCCCGACAATCTTTTGCTTTTAAATGCTATATTTTAGTTCAATGTGTAGAGCCACACTTAAAACAGTTGTTCATTCAGAGCATCGAAGAATAGTTGAATGAAGGGAAAAATATTGAACCTGCAGACCTTTTCTGATTCCACAACTGTTGCAGTGCAATTCTAGGTAAGTGATGGCTCTAATGTAAGCTGGGGAAGAAAAATCTGAAATTGGTGGGATTCCATAGCTCATATACCACCTCGAGGCTCACCCTGTAATTGTCTTTCTTCTGTCTATTGGTTTAATATTTAAGGCAAAAATTAACAGGAAAATTAACAGGGAGGGAAAGAGAGATCATTTTAGAGGTTACCATGGAATAAGCAGAGAAAAGTTATGTACTTGTATCAAAGCTTCACTATTTTTCTCCAATAGTTACCCTTTCCACAGATGGAAGAGCTTTTGTTAAAATAGTCACCTCTAATGTTTAATTGCAGCGCTCACCATGCTATGCCTGGGTTCTGTGCCATATCCACTGAGAATTTCTTCTTCGTAGATCAATTTCAGACTCTCTTAGGCGGATCCACAAGGCTTTTCTTTAGCCACTGTTTTCTCTTCTACCCATGACCTTTACTTTGTTACATTTTCTGTTCTTCTACTACCTTCTCCAGGAATTAGTCTGCATTTCCTCTTCATGTTTCAGCAATTGTTTTGCAGAAGTTAACTAAAAGAACACAGTTTTTAGTGAAAAACATTTAAAAAAGTAGCAGTGAGGGACGCCTGGGTGGTTCAGTAGGTTAAGCGTCTGCCTTCGGCTCAGGTCATGATCCCATAGTCCTGGGATCAAGTCCTGCATTGGGCTCCTTGTTCAGCGGGGAGTTTGCTTTTCCCTCTCCCTCTGCCTGCAGCTAGCCCTGCTTGTGCACGCGTTTTCTCTCTCTCTCTGTCAAATAAATAAATAAAATCTTAAAAAAAAAAAAAAGTAGCAGTGAATGTCCAGTAAATAACAAGGAGACATTGCTAACTTTCTCCCTTGAGACTTGATTGCTTCACATTGTAAGTCTGGAAAGCAACCAAGAAGTAGACTTTAAACATCTAATATTAGCAGGATCTATAAGGCCTTTCAATGTAAAACCTATCCTATTTCCGTCTTTTGAAATTTGCTGGTTAAATAGTTAATGTAATCAGTACTACAATAGATGTTAAGTTATGCATTTAATCTTGGAAGATTAAAAAAAAGTACATGATACCACCTGTTTCTTCTAGAATTAATAATAAAGAAGCCCGAACAATTTCTTGAAATTTCAAGTCCATTTTTGAATTATAGGATGACTCCGTTTACAATTCCAACAGAAACGTAAGTATGTAACATTCTTTCCCACAAATACATCTTGCTGACAACTGAAGTATTTTGTGAATTGTGTGGTTAGAAATATATGCTTTGGTGACAGATGCACTGAAGTTTGTATTGCTGCAGTGAATACAGGAAAACAATATTCTTAGATTCTTTTTCACAGTAATAAGTAGATAAGATAAATTCTGAATAGGTTAAAATAAAGCTTAACTATGCCTGGCTTTCCAGCTTTGGCTATTGTTTTAGAAGAGTAAAGTACTTTGTTTTACTTAAACATTAGCACTAACAAATGCTTTTGGTTATTATCTGATAATGAAATCATAAGAGCAGAAGATTGTCAGAGAAACCAGAGAGATGAAGTGTGTCAGTCTTAGGGAAAAAAAAAAAACCCTAAATAGAACAACAAAGACAATCAAGAAGTAAAAGGAGGAAGAGGAGGAGGAGAAATCCAAATATACTAATGTTTGAGTATGGCAAAAGGGATAGAAAGAAAGACTATCACCCTGGATCTACAATTTCTAATGAGCTCAGAGGAGTGAACAGGTAGTCCACAAATAGCAATAATGAGAAGAATTAGTGATATGAGTGGAGGATATGATTATTACCACTAAAATTGTGGTAATTTGTTATGCAGTGATAAGTAACTAATACCTGGATATATACGTATGTGAAAGATTACCAAATATATAGTCTGAATTCGTGCAGCTAATTGTACTTCAATTATCCATCAATAACATTGTAGTACATAAGAATAAATAATAATATGTAAAATGGTTTTTAAAAAATCATGTAAGGATTCTAGGAATTCAAGAATTCAAGGAATACAGTAATAATTGAAAATAAGAATTCGGTGGATGTGTTTCATCAGAGATTAGATACAGCAAAAAGACAACTGGCTAAATGGAAAATAGATCAGAGATAATATCCAGACTGAAAGATAAAGACCAAACATAAATAAATAAATGAGGAAAAGTCCAATAAAAACAAATGGGGCAAGTTGAAAAAGACCAACATAATTGCAAGTGGGTCTCAGAAACAGAGGATAGAGAGATGGGGGAATAATCACAAACTAAAAATATAATGGCAAAATATCCCAAAAGTAAAAAAAAAAAAAAAATCAAGTCAAGAATCAGTAAGTTCTGACATCAAGCAATGTAAACAAAAAGAAAATTGCAACTAGACACATCCGAGTAAAACTGAAGACAAATAGGGTACAGTGATATATAGGTGTAAAGTCAAAGTACTGCCTCACAAACCAACATGGATGAATGTCACACACAAAAATATTAGACCAGCCTGGGTGGCTCAGTCGTTAAGCATCTGCCTTTGGCCCTGGTCATGATCCCAGGGTCCTGGGATCAAGCCCCGCATCAGGTTCCCTGCTCAGATTGCTTCTCCCTCTCCCACTCCCCCTGCTTGTGTTCCTGCTCTCACTGTCTCTCTCTCTGTCAAATAAATAAATAAAATCTTAAAAAAAAAAATAGACCAAAGAAGTCTGGTAGAAAAAGTGCACGGGTTGCTTTTAATTATCCTACTAACAGACAGTATGCAAAGAAAAATAAAAAGCAATCCATGGTGTTGGAAGTCATGATGGTGGTTTTCTGTGGTGAGGAGGACTGGCCGTGCTTGGGAGACACTCGGCACGGCTCATGGGGCGCTGGCAATATTAGTATCCCTTAGTCTGCATAATGGTGACATGGCCATGCTGCCTTTGAGATTTTCCAGCAAGTTTTCCATTTATGATCTGGTCCTTTGTTGAATGTCTTTTAAACTTAAGTAAAACTTCATGAAAGGTTTGAATGTCAAACAATGACCATTAGTGATGGGTTAGGCTTCTTTGGACGTAGTAAGATCCATGACAGGAATGTAAGCTGATGAAGAAGTGCAGTTGAACTTGAGATCAGAAGTCAGTTGATTGCACTGTTTTACTTTTAGAGCCTCTTTACATCACAGCCAGTTAATTGACATTGTATGAACTCTATTTAAGTTGAAAATATTAGAGAGATTCTTTAAATCATTTACCGTCAAGGCTCCTGTCAGTTCTATGCACCAACAACTGACCACTGAGAAGTGGGTTGGGAGGGACCCCTAGGCAGCACTCCTCTGGATAGTCCTTGGCAGTTAGTAATGTCAAGCCTCGAGGGACAGCTTTATCAACTGAAAAGACAGTTTGCTGCAACGTTTGATTTCAAAAATTTGTTACCGTTACAAATTTGTAAATCTATTTTCCCTCAAACTTTTAACTTTTCATAAAATCTTATTTTATAGCTAAATCTATTAATATCCATACAAGTTTTAAATAAACTTAGTTTGCCAGATTTATTTAAACATTTTAAGTGACATTTGCTACATCACTATATTTTGTTATCTCCCTAAGTACTTTAAGAGACAAAAATCATAGCAAATAAAATCTTGCCAAGTATTTAAATCCTTATAAAAGTTCAAATAATCAAACTTATGTGTTTTGAGAACCTTAATTTTTCCTATATATGCTATTAGTTTTTACAAACCAAAATTTTCTTACATGTTGTAAATTAATCATGAAGCTAAAATTAAATATGCCATACATTTTAAAGCCTAATTTGTTGGATTATATAACATGCTAAGTTCTTTCATATGTTACAAATACAAAATAGCATATATACATAGAATTTTTCTGAACTTAATATAAAAATGTTAGTGCTTCATAATTTTTCTAATTAATTTTATACTTAGTATGACCCACTAAATGATAATTTTTCCATTCCAAATAACTTTTAATTATCTCTCAACTGATTGAGATTGCATACTAATCAGAGATTTTGTGGATTTTGAAAGCCATGGCTGCAGACCACCAGGACAAATTTTCTCACGATTGAAAAATGCCATACCCAGACTTCTAGAATCTCTGTGTCAATAGGCACCACAAATGGATTGGTTTCATAGCCTGAATTCCCCAAGTTACTCCCTTACTCGATTTCCTTATGTCTTCTTTCAGCTTCATTATCTGGTCAAGGTGGACAGATCTAGGTGACTCTGACACCTGATTGGATTCAACTAATCTAGTCACTGTTTGAATCTGTTGTGGATTTCCTAGCTTCTTTATTCAGTCCGGCAGAGCCAAAAACAAAGATATGTGAATGACATTTCATCCTACATGGAAGAAAGGTCCCTTGTCCTGCTTTGCTGTACAGTCAGAGTTCTCAGGTCAACGTGAGTGTAAGCCCTTTTTTTGGCAAGTCCTTGAGAGTGACTGCTATCACAAGTGCTTTTCCCTGAAACAGTGTAGCAACTTGCCAAATTTGCCCATTCTTGGCTCCTGGCCTAGTGGGAATCAGAACCTCACAAATATGTCTGTGCTACCCTCTAGTGGCGGTTTCAGGTAAATCAGAGAGGCTTAGCTTGAGGTGAATTAAGAACTTTTGCTGAATACAAGGGAAAAAAAAAGTGTAGGAAATCTGTATACATGAAATTTAATTTTATCTTTGAAAAGTACATGGGCACCTGGGTGGCTCAGTTGTTAAGCGCCTGCCTTCGGCTCAGGTCATGATCCCAGGGTCCTGGGATTGAGCCCCCCATCTGGGCTCCCTGCTCAGCAGGAAGCCTGCTTCCTCCTCTCCTACCTCCCCTGCTTGTGTTCCCTCCCTCTCTGTGTGTCTCTCTCTGTCAAATAAATAAATAAAATCTTTTTTTAAAAAAGAAAAGTATGTAACCTAGAAAAAAAGTACATAACCTTTTTGTATTTACTATAACAAATGTCTTTTTATTGTGCCTATGAATTTGTAGGAATGACAATGGCAATTTAAGGTCATATCAAGAATTACTGGAAAGGGAATATTGTACATTTCAGTAGCTAGTACAAAAGTCACAGTTATAAACTCAAGTGCTCAAGACTCACTCAAATTTTTGACTCTGAGTCCCATTCCACTGATACATTATTCTGATACTGAGTTAAATCAAGTCCAAATGTCAAATTCTGACATTCTGGTCATCAACATTTAAAGATGACCACCATAGTTTTATTTTATATTATTTTTAAAAAAGATTTTATTTCTTTATTTGACAGAGAGAGAGCACAAGCAGGGGGAGTGGCAGGCAGAGGCAGAGAGAGAAGCAGGCTCCCCGCAGAGCAAGGGAAGCCCGATGTGGGACTCCATCCCAGGACCAGGATCATGACCTGAGCCGAAGGCAGTCTCTTAACCAACTGAGCCACCCAGGCGCCTGACTGCCATAGTTTTAAAATAGCATTCCAGAAAATTTTTACAACAATGTATTGACTGATAGAGATATTTCTTCAGTAGTGTAGAAAGCAAGTTAATGTTTTTAACATGAAATAAAAATTTATTATTAGATGTAAAAGGAGATGATAAAATCAACGAAACCAGAAATTTCTTTTTTTTTTTTTTTTTAAGATTTCATTTATTTATTTGACAGAGACAGAGAGAGAGAGAAAGAGTAGGGGGAGTGGGAGAGGGAGAAGCAGGCTTCCTGCCGAGCATGGAGCCTGATGCAGGGCTCGATCCCAGGACCCTAGGATCATGACCTGAGCTGAAGGCAGCCGCTTAACCGACTGAGCCATCCAGGCACCCTGAAAACAGAAATTTCTACTGTTGACAAAACTGCTGTTATTTAATGTACAATGCAGTATCAGCCAGCCATAAAAAAAGAAGGAAATCTTGCCATTTGTAACAACATGGCTGGAACTTAAGGGCGTTCTGCTAAGTGAAATAAGTCAGACAGAGAAAGACGAATGCCATATGATCTCACTTATATGTGGAATCTAAAAAATCAAAAACAAAAATAAACACCCAAGATACAGAGAACAGATTGATGGCTGCCAGAGGAAGAGGGTGGCTGAAATGGGTAAAGTGGGGTCAAAAGGTACAAACTTCCAGTTATAAAATAAGTCATGAGATATAATGTACAGCATGATGGCTGTAGTTAACAATGCTGTATTGTATATTTGAAAGTTGCTAAGAGAGTAAATCCTAAGAGTTCTCATCACAAAGAAAAAAATTGCAAGTAGATGTGGTGATGGATGTTAACTAGACTAGTGATCATCTTATAATGTATATGAATATCAAATCATCATGTTGTACACCTGAAACTAATGTTATATGGCAATTATACCTCAATAAAAAAGAAACTGCAGTTATTTATTAGTAACTTTAAATAAGAAATTAAAGTAACAGAAGTTTGTTTTTTTTTTTCGTTAGTCATTTTGTACAATCTTTTATTAAGAAAGGGATGCCTCCAGGATTTGATTTATCCTCCATTACTGAAAATGATGAAACCACCACCATTAGCCAGCCAGACTTAAGCCAATTGACAGGAGCAGTATCTCAGGTAACTATGTTACTCTTATTATTGGCCCAATTCTTAATTATCAAATATCTTTTCTTAAATTGTGAAATATACACAAAAGCCTGTATAATGTGCATTTGGACAGAATAAAGAACACTGTGCAAATAAGCTTTTTAGATTATAAAGTGGCATATTCATGCCTTAGAGAAGTCCCCTGTGCATCTCCTATCTGCCATTCAGAGTTTGGTGTTAACCAAGCCCATACTCTTCTTCTTCTTCTTTTTTTAAGATTTTATTTATTTGAGAGAGAGAGAGAGTGTGTGTGAGCAAGACAGCCCAAGCAGGGGGAGCAGCAGAGAGAGAGGGAGAAGCAGACTTCCCACTGCGCAGGGAGCTGGATGTGGGGCTCGATCCCAGGACCCTGAGATCATGACTTGAGCCGAAGGCAGACGCTTAACCGACTGAGCCACCCAGGCATCCCAAGCCCATACTCTCCTAATTTTGCCAATTATGTATATACATTTATAAACAATATAACCTTAATTTAATTGTTATACAATTTTATTTAAATGCACTCATTAATTCCTTGGGGATTCCCTTCACTTAGCATCATTTATGAAATTTGCCTTTTGTTGCGTGTCACAGTTCATTCATTTCACTGGTTGAAGGTATCTAATATATAACCAAACTACTTTTTTTTAAATCTTGGCATTGTTAATGGCTATACTCATTGCTTCTTGTTTCTTTTTTCTTCTTTCAGATTTTTATTTAAATTCTAGTTAGTTAACATAAAGTGTAATATTGGCTTCAGGAGTAGAATTTAGTGATTCCTCACTTACATCTAACACCCAGTGCTCATCATAACAAGTGCCCTCCTTAATGCCCATCCCCCATTCAGCCCACTTCCCTCCATCACCCCTCAGTTTGTTCTCTATCTTTTTTTTTTATTTTTTTTTTAAAGATTTATTTATTTGAGAGAGAGAATGAGAGAGAGCACATGAGAGAGGGGAGGGTCAGAGGGAGAAGCAGACTCCCTGCCGAGCAGGGAGCCCGATGCGGGACTCGATCCAGGGACTCCAGGATCATGACCTGAGCCGAAGGTAGTCGCTTAACCAACTGAGCCACCCAGGCGCCCTGTTCTCTATCTTTAAGAGTCTCTTGTGATTTGCTTCCCTCTCTCTCTCTTTTTTTTCCTTTCCCATATGCTCATCTGTTTTGTTTCTTAAATTCCACACATGAGTGAGATCATATGGTATTTGTCTTTCTCTGACTGACTTATTTTGCTTAGCATAACACACTCTAGCTCCATCCATGTTGCTGCAAATGGCAAGATTTCATTCTTTTTGATGGCTGAGTAATATTCCATTGTACATATATATCACCTCTTCTTTATCCATTCATCAGTCAATGGACATTCTGGCTCTTTCCATAGTTTGGCTATTGCTGATAGTGCTACGATAAACATTGGGAGCTTCTTGTTTCTTACCACTGTAAGCAGCAATACCATGACTATTCTTGTATGTCCCTGCGCACATGAGCCAGTGTTTCCTGAGTTCCAGAGTGTGTAACCTTTTATGTGCTATGGCTCCCTGGCCAATTTTGTAAAACTTTAACACACAATGAAAATAACTCGTCTGCGTCTACGTATTAGTTGAGTATTGATGATAGGGAACAGTGGAAAACAAAATAGCTGTTTGGGTTAGCACCATGAGAACACATAACTTCACTGTTTGGTGGTGGAATGACTGCTAAGTATCGTTGCCAACTGGTTGGCCCACTACAGGTCATGGGCTTATCTGTAGAGAGTAACACATGACTACTTGAAACCTAACAATGGGCCTCGTAACTGCACAGTTTCAGAGTAGTGATCAATACATGTGACATTTGAAGATACTTGCAACAACTGTAATAATATGTAAAATGCTGTGATTTCTTTCGTAGATGAAGTCACAGTTATTGCTAATAACATTGTGGCTTACCCACCTGCACTGATAAATTGATAACTAAAGAAAATCTCAACTTGGACTAAAGATGAAATTTTTTCAACTCTCCATGTTCATGGATTCCTGAAATCTTAATTATGGGCCCCAGGGGACATTAGACTGGGAAGTCCTGCTCCAGGATGTGATTCTGGGAGTAAAATTGATGGGTCATGGGGCATTCACCCATTTAACATTACAACAAGATGCCAAATAATTTTCCAGTGTAGTTGTATCAATATCCACATCTGTCAGCCCTGCATAAGAATTTTCTTTGCAAGGCATCGTGGCCAACACTTATGGTGCCTGATATTTCAACTTTTGCCAGTGTGGTGGGTGTCAAAGGGTATTTATCTTTTAATAGGTAATATGTTCACATGTTCAAAAATAAAAATATAAGGGGCCCCTGGGTGGTGCAGTCAGTTAAGCATCCGACTCTTGGTTTTAGCTCAGGTCATGATCTCAGGGTTGTGAGATTGAGCCCCACGTGTGGGCTGACTGTGGAGCCTGCTTTAAATTCTCTCTTCCTCCCCCTCTGGTCCTCCCGCTCATGCTCTCTCTCAAGTAAATAAATCTTTTAAAAAATTAAAAAAAATAAAATATAAGGTATACATGAAGAACTCCTGTTTCTATTAATATACTTTTCCATTTTCACCGCTCTGCACTCTGTAGGACATTTTCTGCATTTTGTTACGCAAATTCAGAAAAACACACAGATAATATTCCATAACGTCCCTTTTTCTATTCAAAATTTAACAAAAGAGTTTTTACTTAATAAGTACTAGAGATAATTTCATATCTATACATAAAGCGTGTCTTTATTCTTAAAGTTGAATAATATTTCATTAGGTGAATGAACCCTAGTCCATTTCCACTAATCTCTCTAGATGGTATAAGATACCTTGCATACCATTGCATTCAAGTGACAATTATTTTTTAGTATTAGTTGAAAAACAGACTAACAAATGAGAAATCTGGTAAAGAGAATGAATATATTTTAACATTTTTAAAGTTTTTCTTTAGTTTTAAGCTATTCCATGCAATAGTTTTAGAAAGTCAAAAACACCATAAAAATAGTCAATCTGTCTTTTTTAATTTAATTTAATTTTTTTATTATGTTATGTTAATCACCATACATTACATCATTAGTTTTTGATGTAGTGTTCCATGATTCATTGTTTGCGTATAACACCCAGTGCTCCATTCAATACGTGCCCTCTTTAATACCCATCACCAGGTTAACACATCCCCCCACCCCCCTCTCCTCTAGAACCGTCAGTTTGTTTCTCAGAGTCCATAGTCTCTCATGGTTCGTCTCCCCTTCCGATTTCCCCCCCTTCATTCTTCCCTTCCTGCTATCTTCTTCTTCTTTTTTTTAACATATAATGTATTATTTGTTTCAGAGGTACAGGTCTGTGATTCAAGAGTCTTATACAATTCACAGCACTCACCATAGCACATACCCTCCCCAATGTCTATCACCCAGCCACCCCATCCCTCCCACCCCCCACCACTCCAACAACCCTCAGTTTGTTTCCTGAAATTTAGAATTCCTCATATCAGTGAGGTCATATGATACATGTCTTTCTCTGATTGACTTATTTTGCTCAGCATAATACCCTCCAGTTCCATCCATGTCATTGCAAATGGCAAGATTTCATTCCTTTTGGTGGCTGCATAATATTCCATTGTATATATACACCACATCTTCTTTATCCATTCATCTGTTGATGGACATCTTGGCTCTTTCCATAGTTTGGCTATTGCCGACATTGCTGCTGTAAACATCGGGGTGTACATACCCCTTCGGATCCCTACATTTCTATCTTTGGGGTAAATAACCAGTAGTGCAATTGCTGGATTATATGGAAGCTCTATTTTCAACTTTTTGAGGAACCTCCATACTGTTTTCCAGAGTGGCTGCACCAGCTTGCATTCCCACCAACAGTGTAGGAGAGTTCCCCTTTCTCCACATTCCTGCCGACATCTGTCGTTTCCTGACTTGTTCATTTTAGCCATTCTGACTGGTGTGAGGTGGTATGTCATTGATGTTTTGATTTGGATTTCCCTGATGCTGAGTGATGTTGAGCACTTTTTCATGTGTCTGTTGGCCATTTGGATGTCTTCTTTGGAAAAATGTCTGTTCATGTCTTCTGACCATTTCTTGATTGGATCATTTGTTCTTTGGGTGTTGAGTTTAAGAAGTTCTTTTTTTTTTTTTTTTTAAAGATTTTATTTATTTGACAGAGAGAGACACAGTGAGAGAGGGAACACAAGCAGGGGGAGTGGGAGAGAGAGAAGCAGGGTTCCTGTGGAGTAGAGAGCCTGATGCAGGGCTCGATCCCAGGACCCTGGGATCATGACCTGAGCCAAAGGCAGACGCCTAACAACTGAGCCACCCAGGTGCCCCGAGTTTAAGAAGTTCTTTATAGATTTTGGATACTAGCCCTTTATCTGATATGTCATTTGCAAATATCTTCTCCCATTCTGCTAGAACTCATATAGGAATTCAGTAAAGTGGTTTTGTTGACTGTTTCTTTTGCTGTGCAAAAGCTTTTTAACTTGATGAAGTCCCAATTGTTCATTTTTGCCCTTGCTTACCTTGCCTTTGCCGATGTTTCTAGGAAGAAGTTGCTGCGGCTGAGGTCGAAGAGGTTGCCGCCTGTGTTCTCCTTTAGGATTTTGATGGGCTCCTGTCTCACATTAGATCTTTCAACCATTTTGAGTCTATTTTTTGTGTGGTGTAGGGAAATGGTCCAGTTTCATTCTTCTGCATGTGGCTGTCCAATTTTCCCAACACTGTTTGTTGAAGAGACTGTCTTTTTTCCATTGGACATTCTTTCCTGCTTTGTCAAAGATGAGTTGACCATAGAGTTGAGGGTCCATTTCTGGGCTCTCTATTCTGTTCCATTGATCTATGTGTCTGTTTTTGTGCCAGTACCATACTGTCTTGATGATGACAGCTTTGTAATAGAGCTGGAAGTCCAGAATTGTGATGCCACCAGCTTTGCTTTTCTTTTTCAATGTTACTCTGGCTATTCAGGGTCTTTTCTGATTCCATACAAATTTTAGGATTATTTGTTTCATTTCTTTGAAAAAAGTGGATGGTATTTTGATAGGGATTGCATTGAATGTGTAGATTGCTCTAGGTAGCATTGACATCTTCACAATATTTGTTCTTCCAATCCATGAGCATCGGACGTTTTTCCATTTCTTTGTGTCTTCCTCAATTTCTTTCATGAGTATTTTATAGTTTTCTGAGTACAGATCCTTTGCCTCTTTGGTTAGATTCATTCCTAGATATCTCATGGTTTTGGGTGCAATTGTAAATGGGATTGACTCCTTAATTTCTTTCTTCTGTCTTATTGTTGGTGTATAGGAATGCCACTGATTTCTGTGCATTGATTTTATATCCTGCCACTTTACTGAATTCCTGTATGAGTTCTAGCAGTTTTGGGGTGGAGTCTTTTGGGTTTTCCACATAAAATATCATATCATCTGCAAAGAGTGAGAGTTTGATGTCTTCTTTGCCAATTCAGATGCCTTTTATTTCTTTCTGTTGTCTGATTGCTGTGGCTAGGACTTCTAGTACTATGTTGAATAGCAGTGGTGGTAAGTGGACATCCCTGCCATGTTCCTGACCTTAGGGGGAAAGCTCTCAGTTTTTTCCCCATTGAGAAGGATATTCGCTGTGGGTTTTTCATAGATGGCTTTTATGATATTGAGGTATGTACCCTCTATGCCTATACTCTGAAGAGTTTTGATCAAGAAAGGATGCTGTACTTTGTCAAATGCTTTTTCTGCATCTATTGAGAAGATCATATGGTTCTTGTTCTTTCTTTGATTAAATTATTGTATCACATTGATTGATTTGTGGATGTTGGACCAAATTTGCAGCCCAGGAATAAATCCCACTTGGTCGTGGTGAATAATCCTTTTAATGTACTGTTGGATCCTATTGGCTAGTATTTTGGTAAGAATTTTTGCATCCATGTTCATCAAGGATATTGGTCTGTACTTCTCCTTTTTGATGGGGTCTTTGTTTGGTTTTGGGATCAGGGTAATGGTGGCCTCATAAAATGAGTTTGGAAGTTTTCCTTCCATTTCTATTTTCTGGAACAGTTTCAGAAGAATAGGTATTAACTCTTCTTTAAATGTTTGGTAGAATTCCCCTGGGAAGCCATCTGGCTCTGGACTTTTGTTTGTTGGGAGATTTTTGATTACTGCTTCAATTTCCTTAGTGGTTATAGGTCTGTTCAGGTTTTCTAGTTCTTCCTGGTTCAGTTTCGGTAGTTGATACATCTCTAGGAATGCATCCATTTCTTCCAGATTATCTAATTTGCTGGCTTATAGTTGCTCATAATATGTTCTTATAATTGTTTGTATTTCTTTGGTGTTGGTTGTGATCTCTCCTCTTTCATTCATGATTCTGTTGATTTGGGTCATTTCTCTTTTCTTTTTGATAAGTCTGGCCAGGGGTTTATCAATCTTATTAATTCTTTCAGAGAACCAGCTCCTAGTTTCGTTGATCTGTTCTACTGTTCTTTTGGTTTCTATTTCATTAATTTCTGCTCTGATTTTTATTATTTTTCTTCTCTTGCTGGATTTAGGCTTTATTTGCTGTTCTTTCTCCAGCTCCTTAGGTGTAGGGTTAGGTTGTGTATTTGAGACCTTTCTTGTTTCTTAAGAAAGGCTTGTATTGCTATGTACTTTCCTCTTAGGACTGCCTTTGCTGCATCCCAAAGATTTTGAACAGTTGTGTTTTCATTTTCATTGGTTTCCATGAATTTTTTTAATTCTTCTTTAATTTCCTGGTTGACCCATTCATTCTTTAGTAGGATGCTTGTTAGCCTCCATGTATTTGAGTTCTTTCTGACTTTCCTCTTGTGATTGAGTTCTAGTTTCAAAACATTGTGGTCTGAAAATATGCAGGGGATGATTCCAATCTTTTGGTACCAGTTGAGACCTGATTTGTGACCTAGGATGTGATCAATTCTGGAGAATGTTCCATGGGCACTAGAGAAGAATGTGTATTCTGTTGCTTTGGGATGGAATGTTCTGAATATATCTGTGAAGTCCATTTGGTCCAGTGTGTCATTTAAAGTCTTTATTTCCTTGTTGATCTTTTGCTTAGATGATCTGTCCATTTCAGTGAGGGGGGTGTTAAAGTCTCCCACTATTATTGTATTGTTGACTATGTGTTTCTTTGCTTTTGTTATTAATTGCCTTATATAATTGGCTGCTCCCATGTTAGGGGCATAGATATTTACAATTGTTAGATCTTCTTGTTGGATAGACCCTTTAAGTAGGATATAGTGTCCTTCCTCGTCTCTTATTGTAGTCGTTGGTTTAAAATCTAATTTGTCTGATATAAGGATTGCCACCCCAGCTTTCTTTTGGTGTCCATTAGCATGGTAAATGGTTTTCCACCCCCTCACTTTCAATCTGGAGGTGTATTTGGGTCTAAAATGAGTCTCTTGCAGAAGCATATCGATGGGTCTTGTTTTTTATCCAATCTGATACCCTGTGTCTTTTGATTGGGGCATTTAGCCCATTTACATTCAAGGTAACTATTGAAAGATATGAATTTATTGCCATTGTATTGCCTGTAAGGTGACTGTTGCTGTATATTGTCTGTGTTCCTTTCTGGTCTATGTTACTTTTAGGCTCTCTCTTTGCTTAGAGGACCCCTTTCGATATTTCTTGTAGGGCTGGTTTTGTGTTTGCAAATTCTGTTAGTTTTTGTTTGTCCTGGAAGGTTTTTAGCTCTCCTTCTATTTTCAATGACAGTCTAGCTGGATATAGTATTCTTGGCTGCATATTTTTCTCATTTAGTGCTCTGAATATATCATGCCAGTCCTTTCTGGCCTGCCAGGTCTCTGTGGATAGGTCTGTTGCCAATCTAATGTTTCTACCATTGTAGGTTACAGATCTCTTCTCCCGAGCTGCTTTCAGATTTTCTCTTTGTCTCTGAGACTTGTAAGTTTTATCATTAGATGTCGGGGTATTGACCTATTTTTATTGATTTTGAGGGGGGTTCTCTCTGCCTCCTGGATTTTGATGCCTGTTTCCTTCCCCAAATTAGGGAAGTTCTCTGCTATAATTTGCTCCAGTATATCTTCTGCCCCTCTCTCTTTTTCTTCTTCTTCTGGGATCCCAGTTCTTCTAATATTGTTTCATCTTATGGTATTACTTATCTCTCGAATTCTGCCCTCATGATCCAGTAGTTGTTTATCTCTCTTTTTCTCAGCGTCTTTATTTTTCATCATTTGGTCTTCTATATCACTAATTTTCTCTTCTGCCTCATTTATCCTAGCAGTTAGAGCCTCCATTTTTGATTGAACCTCATTAATAGCCTTTTTGATTTTGACTTGGTTAGATTTTAGTTCTTTTATTTCTCCAGAAAGAGTTTCTCTAATATCTTCCATGCTTTTTTCAAGCCCAGCTAGTATCTTTAAAATCATTCTGAACTCTAGTTCTGACATCTTACTAATGTCCGTATTGATTAGGTCCCTGGCAGTTGGTACTGCCTCTTGTTATTTTTTTTGAGGTGATTTTTTTCCATCTTGTTATTTTGTCCAGAGGAGAATAGATGAATGAGAGAACAAAATGGTAACAGGGTAGCAACGTCCCCGGAAAAATATACACTAAACAAATCAGAAGAGAACTGAAAGCAGGGGAAAAGGAAGGGAAAGAAAGAAAAAAGAAAAAAAAAAAGAAGAAAAAGAAAAAGATAAAAACAAACAAACAAACAAACAAAAAACCAGAATATGATCAAATATGATCAGGCTGGTGCATAGATCAGTGCCACACACTAGATTTTGGGTGTATTTTGGTCTGTTAGAAGAAAGTGCCTCCCAAAATTTTAAAGAAAGAAAAACTTATATATGTACAAATATAAGGGTTAATATGATGAAGGGATGGAATATGACTGTAAAGCGAAAATTATAAAAAATTTTATAAAAGGAATTGATAAGTTGGTTGAAAAAAGAAAGAAGAGGATGTAAAAAAAAAAAAAAAGGGAGAGAATGTGATCAGGCAGGAGACTAGAACAAAGCCAGAGATTTAGGGTATATTTTGGTCTGTTAGAAGAAACTGTATCCCAAAATTTTAAAGAGAAAACAACTTATATATATATATACCAAAAATAAGGTTAATTACTATGAAGGGATAGAATATGACTCTCAAAATGAAAAATAAAAAAGATTTTTTAAAAAAGAGATTGATAAGATCTTGGTTGAAAAAGGGAAAAAGAAAAATTAAAAAAAAAAAAGAAAAAAGTTAAAAAAAATTAACTTTGAAAGACTAAAGAATCATTGGAAAAAGGCCATGAACTCTATGTGCAGTATTCCCCTAGCGCTGGAGTTCTGCTGTTCTCATTGATCAGTAAACTTGGTCTTGGCTGGCTGTTCTTGCTGATCTTCTGGGGTCGGGGCCTGTTGCCATGGTTCCCAAATGTCTTTGCTGGAGGGGGAATTGCCCTGCCCTTGCCAGGGGCGGGCTAAGTAATCTGCTTGGGTTTGCTCTCGGGAGCTTTTGTTCCCTGCAAGCTTTTGTACAGCTTTGGAGGATGAGAGTGAAACAGCAGCTTCCCAATCTCCACCCCAGAGGAGCCGAGAACTCGGGGCCCCACTCCTCAGTGCACCCCCAGAGAAAAGCAGTCAATCACTCCCGTTTCCCTGGTCTCCATCCACACTCTGTGCTCACCCGGCCTGTGACTGAGCATTTCTATCTCTGGCACACGACCCCTTGTGGAGTCTGCAAACCCAGCAGATCCCTGCAGGGCACTCCCATGCCACTCCTCCCGGGGGAGGAAGGGGAGTCTCCCCGGATCTGCTGCTTGTTGGGTCCCTGCTGCAAGAGCAGTGGCCGACTGTGCCCTGGATCATGGTTTATGGCAACCCTGAGCTGAGAGCCCACTCCTCGGCTCCGTCTCTGCAGCCGGCTTCCCCACTCCGATACCTGGGAGCTCTGCCGCACTCAGGCACCCCTGGTTTTCCTGTGACCCCGAGGTTCCTGAGACCACACTGTCCCAGCGAGGGTTCCACCCCATGCTTAGCCACTGGAGCGACGTCCCTCAGTGGAGCAGACTTCTAAAAGTTCTGATTTTGTGCTCCACTGCTCTATCACTTGCCAGAAGTGGCCCACGGAGGCCCCCTCCCCTGCCGTCTATCCTCCCGAATATCGCCTTGGATTCATTTCTCCACACGTCCTACCTTCCAGAAAGTGGTCACTTTTTGTTCAGAGAGTTGCTGCTATTCTTTACTTTGGTCTCCTGTTGAGTTTGTAGGTGTTCAGAATGGTTTGATCCCTATCTAGCTGAATTCCTGGGACCAGAAAAAATTTAGGTCTCCTACTCCTCTGCCATCTTGCTCCTCCCCCAATAGTCAATCTGTCTTATTCTTCCTTATTCCCTTAATCTCCCTCCCCAGAGTCAATCACTTTTATTTGTGTTTTCTGGTTTGTATCTCTACATTTCTAAACAGTAGGCATGTACACTGTTTTTCTCTCAGCACTGGTGAAAATACCTAGCATATGGTAGACACAGTTACATCTTTATTGAATGCTGGGATTCTGTTATTTCTTGATCTATCAATTAGATATTACCCCTTGTTGTGGAAGATAAGTATTTAGCACTGCCGTCCTTACTCACCATGGCAAACCTCCACTTTCCTCTGTCTTCCAGATTTGTTTACTTCAGAAGTCTTTGTTGAATCTATATTCTAGCTATATAAGGATTATTACTGTGGAGGCAATAAAGGAAAGAAATTCCCATATCTATCTATCTATCTATCTATCTATCTATCTATCTATCTATCTATCATCTATCTATCCATCTATCATCTATCTATCATCTATCAATCATCTGATATATCCCATTTTGTTTATTCATTCATCCATCAACGGACACTTGATGAATAATTCTGCTATGACCATGGGTGTAAAAATATCTCTTTGAGACACTGCCTTCAATTCTGTTGGGTTTATATCCAAATGTGGAATTGTTGGATCACATGGTAAGTCTACTTTAATTTTTCAGGATCTACCATACTGTTTTTCACTTTATATTCTCACTCTGAGTGCACAAGACTTCCAATTTCTCCACATCCTCACCAACATGCGCTCTTGTTTTTATTTTTTTATAATAGCAGTCATCATAACGGGTGTGAGGTTGTATCTCACTATACTTTTGATTGGCATTTCCCTAATGATTAGTGATGTTGAGCATCTTTTCATATGATTTTTTATCACTTATATATCATCTTTGGATAAATATCTAAGTCCTTTGCCCATTTTTAAATTAGTTTATTTGGTTTTTGTTGTTCTTTGTATAAGTTCTTCATATATTGTTGATGCTACCCTTTTATCAGATACATGATTTGCAGATATTTTCTCCCATTCCACAGGTTGCATCTTCATGGTATTGATTGTGTCCTTTGATGCACAGAATTTTTTTATTTTGATGTAGTCCAGTTTATTTAGTTTTACATTTGTTATTGCTGTTGTTTAGTTTCATATCCAAGAAATCACTGCCAAATCAATGTCATGAAGCTTTCCCCCTATGTTTTCTTCTAAAAGATGTATAGCTCTAATCTCTTTGTCTTTGTGTCAACCTTGTCATCCAAACTTTCTGTTGAGTTTATTTCACGTTCCTATTTTTAGTTTCTAAGAGCTCCCATTCTTGATTGTATTTTTGTAGAAGTTTCTTATTTGATAGATGGATATTCTCTGATCTTTCTGATATTACCAATTTAAAAAATGTATCCCTATATAATTGTTTTTGTTTTCTATTAATCTTCCCATGTACACCCTTTAGTTTCTTTAAGTCTCCTTCCTCAATTGTCTGGTGATACTTTGTTGCACATATATATATCTAAGGAATTCATGACATTAATTAGCTGCTGATTGGAAGTGGCTTTATAGAATGCTAGAGCTTGTCAGCTAGTAGGATAATTAATTTAGGATAATTGGTGATAAATGAGCTTCATTTGGGGGTGGGATTAGCTCCAAATGCAGATTCCTTGGAGGTTTTTCCCTGGCCTTGGTCAGTTTCTCTAGTTAAGAATCCTCTAATCTCCCTGCTGGGGTGGAATGGGGCCCAGGGGTTAGTAGACACTTATCCATCAGTGTTATTGCAGCCAAGCAGTACAGAGGAGCCGAGAGTCTCAAAGTTCAGCATGTGGACTTTCACTTAATTCCTCTCCTTTCTGTAGAGGCAGCTTCTTTTGTTTCCCATGGTACCTGTGAACCCAGATCTGGAGATTGCTCATTTAATTTCTCCACATGAAGCAATTTCCAATGTCTTGTTTAGGCAGAAGGCTAGATGTTAAATCAGAAAGGATTACAGCAAAATGGGGATTTGTCTGTTCCTTAAATAGACATTTAACCCAATCCTGTATTTTGATATGAGGCCGTATAGCATTCTCTCCTTCTGAGATGCCTGTTAATCATTTCTGGGGCCCTAAGGCATGGATGGACTTGCTTCTCACTAGTTTCTCAGGTAGCTCTGCTCTGTTATCACCTGCATCCCTTTATATCATCCAAAATATTGTTGCCATCATCCATCGTGTGTCTGTATGAGTTTGTACCATTTTACCTT
The DNA here is from genome assembly GCF_002201575.2 of Neomonachus schauinslandi. NCBI lineage: Eukaryota > Metazoa > Chordata > Mammalia > Carnivora > Phocidae > Neomonachus > Neomonachus schauinslandi. Next base: position 19,356,648 of record NC_058410.1, on the reverse strand, counting down.
TTATACATATTTTAATTGTGTCACAGAGAAAACAGAATTGCACAAATGAATTCACCTTCATTTCCCTGTTAAAATTTGGAAAAACCATTTTTTATAATTTGAAACCCACCTTTCTAGGTTCTGTATGTTAACTGCCAGTTATAATCTCTTCTTATTATATTCAATCTGTAATAATGTCAGGTGCTTCATACCAAGCCAAATAACTACTTGAGGATATTATTGTTTTAATTTAACTTTTAAGACTCAATAATTTAATAAACTCTCATATTCTGGGTTTTAATGTCACAAACTTAAACCCTCAGCCTATTATTGAATTAAATTCATATCTTTGAACTTTAAGGTTAAAAACAAAGTTTCTGCTTTACCATGTTTTAGTAACTATTGGCAGAAATCTATTTCTTCAATGATTAAAAGACAGTATTAACTCTTTTAAAAGCATTTGTGCTTTAAATAGCTAACATGTTTTGCTGAATTTATAAATGGTTTCTTAACGTGTTCCTTTCACTTCACAGGGTAATATTATTTCACAAGTTATACTTGGAAAAGGTAAATTAATAATCTTCTCATGACTTTCACAAACATCAAAGCACAAGGGATCTCTGCTTCTTGACAGCTCTTAGCTGTCTCTTCTCCTGGCTCTTGGCGGCCTGTCTCCTGTGTCTCCTCTGATGTGTTAAGTCTAATCTACTCTGAGCTAGAAAAATCAGATAATCTCCCTTGTTAAATTCATGCTTAAAGTAAAAATAAAAGATGATCTGATTAAGGGCCCAAGAGTACAGTTCATGTGTTTTAACACATGAATGTGATGATCAAAGCAAGGAAACCATCACCAGTTCCTCAGTTCCTAAATATAGACTTGGCCAATCCTGAAATCCAAAAAAGCATTATGTGGGATGTACATATGTAGAATTTTGACTCAAGAAGTCTATAAGAACTTTATGACATTACTTGATCAACATAAAATAAGGTGCAGAATCGCTAACTATGAGGGAGCATTTAAATGGCTTCTGAAATGTATTTATTTCAATAGCTCTTCCGGGTTCTCCTTTCTTCTGGTGCATGAGCTATCCCCTCCCTTCATACGAACATGTCTGCCTGTAGCCGAGGTTAAGTACCTAAACTAGCTAATTTTTGCTGTATCTTAATGATCTGTGAAGAATGGGCACACAAATTTATGAAAGTGATTTCAAAAGTTTTAAACACTCTGCTATTTGTTTAAGTTAGGATTACATTCTCCAGAGTGTATGAAAATGTGTCTCTGCATGGACCTCCCCATATTTGAGGCTTGCATGTAAATGATTGCCTCAGGAAACGTTTTTTCAAAAGTAGACTTCAATATGCAAGTTGCCCTCTATAATTTTCCATATCTCAATAACTTAATATTTAACAATGTAGGTGCAATTGACATGTTTGTCTTCTGCTACACGCAGATGAACTGATAGACCTTGGGCTGAATGACGCAGCCCATCAAGGTGAAGGATTTAGTTTGGAAAGAGATTTGGTCAGCCAGACAACAGCCACACAGGATAAATCACAGGAGGAGTTTGGAACAATAAATAATAGTGTTTCTAAAGAAATATGGTTGGATTTTGAAGACTTCTGTGTATGTTTTCAGTAAGTATAAATTTTTTGTGTGTATTAAATATAGTGGATATATAAGCCATTAATTTTTAGTTATCATTCAAAAGAGTTAAACCAATATTAGTCTGATGTTGATATAGTATCCAGTAAAAATGTTAGAAAGAAAAATAGGTGAGCTGATTGCCCACATAGAATAATAATAGTCAAACAGATCTCAGGTCAGTTTCAGCTCATCCTCAGAGACTTATTTGTTGATGAAGATAAAGATAGTTTATTTACTGAGAGGGATCATTTTTGTCTCTTTAGGACAACTAATTCAATGCAGTTGTTATTATTTTTCTTCAGCTTTATTGACATATAATTGACAAAATTGTAAGATATTTAAAATGCACATGGTGATGAATTGATATACCTTGTGAAAGATTCTCCCCATCGAGTTAACACATCCAACGCCTCACACATTTGCCAATTTGCGGGGGGGTGTGGGACATTTAAGTTCTACTCTCCTAGCAAATTTCAGTGATACAAACTGGTATTATCAATGTTATACATTAGATCCTCAGACCTTATTCATCTTATAACTGAAGATTTGTATCCATTTACCAACCTCTTCCTATTTCCCCCACCCTCAGTCCCTGGCAACCATTGTTCTCCTGGGTTGTTATTATATATATATTTTTAAATTTTCATCTGTCTTTACCTTGTTCTGCCTATAATTACTTGATTCTGTGAAACTTAGCATGTAGTACTAGTCCATTGCGAATGATGACAGTAACCTGTTATAAATAATGTTTTTCAGGAACATATATATTTTTCACAAGCCAAATTCATATTGCCTTAACTTTCAAAAAACAGAATTCAAGGTAAATATATTATGATCTCTTCTCTTTGTTTTATGTAAATTTTTGATTAAATCAGGCTAGTGAAAAACACCTTCAAATCTATCAAGCATTTCTAAATTTATAATTATATTAACACAATCAATTCCTAGAGTCTTCTACTGATCTCTTATCCAGACAATAAGTAAAATTCTGCTACCTCGTATCTCCAAGTATGATTTATCGGATTATGTTCAATCCTGAGCTGCATTATTATGTAAATTCACGTTAAAAATATTTGATTTATGAATAACTGAAGCACAAATAAATTCACTATATCTGATTTCAATTAGTCTATTGAATTGCATGCTATTCCTAAAACAACAGCACATTTCTACTACAATTTCTGCTATTTTTGTCCATGTTCTTCCCTCTACATGGAGTCTATTCCCCTTCATGTTTATTGCTTTCATCTGGCTAATGCTAGAAGTCTTTCAGAACAGCATGCATGTCCTTGAACCTGTGAGACCTCCTTCCCTGGCCACAGAGTCTAGGTCAAGTACCCTGACTCCATGCACTCTGTGTGACCTGTACTTACCCTCCTTGGTCCCAAAGGCCTGATTACTTCTCATGCCCCTCCCCCCACCCACCCGCTTGATGTCAACATCTTAAGAAGGACTCTGTCCTTTTGTGTACTCTTACAACACTGGTCCTGGCATGAGGCACGGATTCAATAAAAAATTCTTGACTGAATCAATTAACAAATCTCACAAATTGTGTGGCATTTTGGGGAAGACTATGAAACATATTCTAGGGAACTGGATTGTATTGAAACTCTTATGTTGCTTGTAGGGGGCCATTCAAGCCCCTGATGATATTATTTATTTATTTATTTATTTTAATTTTTAATTTTTAATTTTTTAAATTTTTTTATTCTTATGTTAATCCCCATACATTACATCATTAGTTTTAGATGTAGTGTTCCATGATTCATTGTTTGTGTCAAGCCCCTGATGATAAAGCCAACATCTCTATATGGGGGGGAAGAAAGAAGTATTGGAGATGACTTTTCTCGTTGCACTCGTATTCGATGAAAATGCAGGCAGGGAAAACCTTTTGAGCATTTTTCAAGAGGTGCTCTGTAGCCGGATGTCTGCTCTGAAAGTAAGGATCAGATCTGTAGTAGGGCCTGGGGAGAAGGTAGCAGGGAGAAATCGTCAACCTAGCTCTGGAGTTTATCTATAAAAACACGCAGAGGAATGCTTTGGCTTTATGAAGATAACAACACTGCTAAGCAGGAATAACCGAACCCAGAGAATGCTGTGAGAATAACATACCATTTACAGGTCGCTGTGGCATATATCCATATTCAGACTGTGGGCAATAATAAGATGAAGTCATTTATGGTTGCTTACTCTGTTGCTGGCCCCGCACTAGGTTCTTTATTGTATTAACTCTGCATAGCAAGTCCTATAAAAGGACTATTATGATCAGCATTTTGCAGGTAAGGAAACGGAGGCAGGTCAAGGCTGAGTGAATTGCCCAGGACCACCCACCTGGGAAGTGGCACAGGGATCCTGAGAATTGTGCCTGACATGGACCCTGTGCCTTGTCACTGGTTCGCCCCTCTCACTAGGCTCACCAGGCTGGTGGCTCGGAGCCAGGCTGCCTGGTTTTGAATCCATGTTTCATCCGGGGTGGGATCTGATTAAGCTCAGTCCTCTTTGCCTCAGTTTTCTCATCTATAAAGTGATTGCGGTAAGAGCCCTATAGATAGAGTTGAGAATGTATGTAAAACACTTAGAAGAATGCCAATCATTAGCAAGGGGTAATCAGTGTTGGCTGTCATTGTTCGTAAAGGCAGTTTGGTTATGAGTTTGTTACACACCACCTTCCTAATACATGTGTGTACGTGTGTAGCACAATGGCCAACTGTTCTTTATTCTGATCCTATTTTTACAAACTGATGTAAATATAGATTTTTTTTTTCCTTTTCAAGTCTCAGCTTGGCAAAATAAAATGATAACAATCCTTCTGAGTCCCTTCCTTCCCCTGAGTTTTTTTTAAACATCAATGGTATGAGAAAACAATAATTTTTTCTTAGAGGGCACTGGAATCCAAACTTAACAGCATTTGGGATGGCCTAAAAGGAAGGACTGGTTGTGGTCTGAGGCCAGGCATTCCTGATGTTAGCGGCCACAGACTGCCAGCTGAGCCCTAGGCCTCTTCCAGAACATTCCGCAGATGTTCCATTGGTGCTCAGTGTGTTGGTGGGGCAGGGGGCTCCCAAAGGTACCCTGTGCAGGCACCAGAGCAGAGTACCTCCATGTGACCTCTAGGGCCACACTGTCCCTAAATTCTCAGACTCTCAAAAATGGCAGCAAATGAGCTCTGTGCAGAAACTCCTCCTCCAGCATGTGCACTAGGCTGGCAAAACCAAGCTTCCTGCATAATTTTAGAGAGTGAATACTTGAAACAACTGTCTTTATAACCAACATGTGGCAGCCAGAAAGAACCAAAGAAGGCAAATGGCTAATGCTTACTATTGAAAAATATCGAGGGAAGCAACGGTTATGTTTTATCGAGCATTTCCCGCAATCTTGTCATACTTGATTAAATAACAAGGTTGCTTTTTTCACAATATGACTAGAGATTTTTCTTTCATATTTTAATTGTTTATTTAAATATCGTTATAAAATAATATGAAAGCTTTTAATGTATAATAGCAATGACATTAATTTAACACACTTAACCATATGCCATCAGTCAAAATTCACCAAGCAGTGGAAAGGCAATAATAGTCTCAAAGACCAGCCCAGGAGTTGGTAAATAGATATACCTACTCTTGACTCTCAGCTTTGCTACTTGCAAACTCTGTGACCTTTGGCAAATTACTTATTCTCTTTGTGTTTCAGTTTCTTCGTCCATGATTATGGATATCAATAGTACCCATATAGGATGGATGGAGTTCATGTTCATGTAACCCTTACGTGGCTGTCCTATTTTGCTCAGTACTGTGTTGCAACTTCAAAACAAAAATCCAGTCTGGTGCATTAGTGTGCAATGGCTGTATTTCTGAGGATCTTGTAAAAAAAGAAAGAAAGTGTTTGTATCACATAGCACCATGTAAAATACCTTAATACAACCCATTAGACATTTCCATTCTCTGCTAAAGTTACTCTGTGGCCTGTCTATTATCAGGGACCCATATTCTCTGAGCACTGCTCAGCCTCAAGCCCAGTCTCCTCCACTTGTTATTTCTGGAGCAAGCATATGCCTTTTCTTTGCTCATGGAGAAGAGTTTTGACTCTCTCTGATAGGGCAGCCAATCTCACACAGGTCCTATAGACCCAGCTTCCGTAGACTATAGCCAACATTTACCCAGTGTGATTTTCTTCATATCATTAAGGCTGTAAAGTATTTATCGTGGTGTCTAGAGCATAGTAGGTTCTCTATAAATGTTAGATATTGTATGATTATCACAAGTGGCAAATACAGCATTAATAGACTAATATTAAATTCAGTGATTCATCTTATTTCTTGCAGTTCTCAGATGAACGTGTGTCCTACTATCTATTTGTGGATAGTCTAAAACCTATTGAACTACTGGTTTGCTTTTCTGCATTGGTACGATGGGGAGAATCTGGAGGTAAGAGAGCTTTAAGAAAATTATAGTCTTAAAGCCCAGTTTACTTTCATTCAGTCCAGGGAAATACAAGATTTTTAAGCTCTGGATGAAGGAACTTATTTCCTCTCCAGAGTCTCTAAGAGAGTCCTCCTTACACCACCTTTTAGGATGCTCTTCCTGCTCAGACATCATGGGTTATGTTCACTCTTGCTACCTGCACCTCTCCTCGTCTCAGTCCTGTCTTCCCTTCTTCGGCATGCCTACTCACTCTGTTCTTCTTTCCACCTCTACATGTCATCGTTCTTGAGTCTTTCAAGATCTACTGAAAAACATGCACTCTTTCTTTGATTTGACAATTCTGAAGACCTTTTCCTCCATCCCACCTTGACCTTTGTTTTGTTTTCATAATTATATTTTAGAACTTACCTGCCAATAACTGCATCATCACAAGCATCTCCATTTCAGGCTCTGACTACATGCCCTGCCTCTCCAGCTCACTCACCCTAAAACCCTTGCTCCTATAATCCTTTGACTCCTCTGGGACCACCATCCACTGACCCTCCTACTTTTCTCTGTCCTTCCTTTCCTCATGTCCTTATTTTTCTCATCCCCTGGTTTCCATTGCCTGCCATTGTAATGGTAGTCTCGGACATACCTCAGTGCAATTACTCTTCTTACCCTCTCAGCTTACTGTCCTGGCAAAACCCAGATATTGGTTGAATTTGACAGATGAACTCTGCATCTCACCTGTGTGCATCAGAGCAGCTGAATGCGACTGGAGAAAAAATAATCCTATCAGCTAGCCCCACTTTCAACTGAGGGCCACAGATTTCAAAATGGCCCCTAAGCACTGCCAACGTTTCCCTGGTTCATGCATTCTCCACTCTTGTCCTAATGGATGACTATCTCAAACCTCCAGATCTCTCTAGCAGTTGCTCTCATCCCCCTGCATTTTCAGTAAATGACCTTACTGCTATTTTCATTGGAGAGATAGACAAAAATCAGGAATGACCCACCTCATCTTCCCATAACGAGCTCTTCACAATTCTAGTCACCTTCCCTCCTGCTCACATGGATGGACTGTTCTTGCTTCTCTGAGACCAGCCCTTTGCTCATATGTATGTTTGCACAAAACATCATTCTTCAATTTTTTGTCCTGTTTTGTTAAAGTTAAATCTGTTTATTTAAAAACAGATTAAGAAACAGCATTTTTTCCCTTACCAATCATAGTTTTACCTACGGTTTGTTTTTAATCTTACTTGTAGATTTATTTTTAATTAAGATAAACTTGGCTAAGCAGATCACGTTTTCCATTTTAAAGAAAATATGCATAATCAAAAAGTTTTCTTGATTTTGATAAATAAAATTCAAAATACTACCTCCTATTTCAGATGAAATAAATATTTTTACTGGATTTCCCAAGATCAATCATGTTAATTCTATGTGATCAATGAAAATCTATGGCTCTTATAGAAAAAGCAAAACCTAAACAACAAAATCAAATTATCTATAACTCAAATTTATAATGCCTCGCACTGTGGAGGTACAATAAATATTTGCTGAATGCTTTTACTATTAAATGTCCTACCAACTGTGACGGCAGGGACTATGATTTTTCACCCAGTTATACCCAATGTTTTGAATGATGTCTGGTGTAGCCATGGGCAATAAATACTTGTTGAATAAATTTGCCAAACTTTAGTGGTATAAGCTTAGTATATCTACTAACTAATAACCCCTAAGCCACGCCATGTCCTAAAATATAAAATTCTATGTTTGTAGAGGTGTTTCAGGTCATGTTTTGCCCTTCTATCTTCAGCTTGAGTGTCATTTGGAAATAGGGTAAAGATATAAGCTAAGATAATTCCTGAAGATGTAATGTACACCAAAGTGACTATAGTTAAAGACACTGTATGGTATATTTGAAAATTGCTGAGAGAGTAAATCTTAAAGCTTCTCATTACAAGAAAAAAATTGTAATTGTATGTAGTAATGCATGTTAGCTAAATTTTCACAGTAATCATTTCACAATATATGCAAATACCAAATCATTATATGGTATACCTAAAACTAATACAATGTCATGTGCCAGTGTTGTCTCAATTAAATTTTTTTTTTAATTTAAAAAGTGTTTTGGCCTCACCTACTGATGAAGACTAGTAGATATTCTTTATTCATTTTAAGAAGAACACAATATGAAAATTAAATTTTTGTTCATTTTTGCTATTTCTACACATTGTCAAAGCTAAGAATTAAAAGTAAAACCTAGGGGCCCCTGGGTGGCTCAGTTGGTTAAGCAGCTGCCTTCGGCTTGGGTCATGATCCCAGGTCCTGGGATCGAGCCCCACATCAGGCTCCATGCTCAGCGGGAAGCCTGCTTCTCCCTGTCCCACTCCCCCTGCTTGTGTTCCCTCTCTCACTGTGTCTTTCTCTGTCAAAGAAATAAATAAAATCTTAAAAAAAAATTAAAAAAAAAGAGTAAAAACCTGGATTAAACAATGGGATATTTCGACCTTGCTTTGCCACTATCTTAGGAAAATCTCTTATTTTCCCAGATGAGGTGTTTTTCCTCCTTTAAAACTGCATCTAGAGGGATATGGAGATTTCTGTCACAGATGATTAAATGAGACAGTCTTGTCTGTCCTTTTGCTAACTCTCCCATTCCTGGTTTCTTTAGTGAGGAATGATTCTGTGGAGGAAAAGAGGACAGAGAGGAAGACCTGAGTCTCACTTCAGTCTTATTTCCAGTAATTATTTACCCAGAGTATTTTCTCTGGGTTTTATGAATATTTTCAGAAAATCTCTAATTCCTGGTATTATTATTATCATTACTAATGTTGTGAAGGCCAGCTAAACTCTCACAGTCAAATTTTAACATTTTCCCTCTCCTAGCTTTAACAAAAGACAGCCCCCACATAGAGCCTGGACTGCTTACAGCTGAATCAGTTTCTTGGAAATCTCTGAAGCCCCGGGAACTTGTTACGAAGATTCATACGTATGCTACTAAGGCTACAATGGTTCGCCTGCCTGTTGGGTATGGAGTGACTTCATTTTTCCCATATGAAGAATGTTTTGAAGCCTTGTAAACCACTGGCTACCAAATAACTAAACAATATGGGATCTAAGATATTGTCTCCTAAAGTGATTTTGTAAGAAACAGATCTATCATTAAGATTCTTGAGATAGATAATTCCATGAACAAATAAATTGAAGAAATGCTGTTCAGTAAATCTCCTTTTGGAAGACTCATAATTGTCAAAGTCTGGTAATTTCTTAAGAAAGAATATGGTTTAAAACAGCATTTCCTAAAATTCATTTATTAAACAATCCTTTTTGTTTTCTTGTAAATCTTACATTCCTTGGCAAGAACTATGATTTTATTTAAAAACAGATTGACAAACATAGCATTTCCCCCCCATGGTTTCTGTTTTTTTAACCTATGGTTTGTTTTTAATCTTACCTATAGTTTTATTTTTAATTAAGATAAACTTGGCTAAGTGGATCACATTTTCCATTTTAAAGAAAATATGCATAATCGAAGTTTTCTTGATTTTGATAAATAAAATTCAAAACATTACCTCCTATTTCAGATGAAATAATTATTTTTACTGGATTTCCTAAGATCAATCATGTTAATTCTATGTGATCTATTGATCACATAGATCAAAAGCTACAGCTCTTATAGAAAAAGCAAAGTCTACACAGCAAAAACAAATGCTAAAATAATGTGTGCAAGCATCCAGTATTCCTAGAAAGTAATAAATTTTAGAACTTCAATATTTCTCACTTCTACCCTAAAAACTTTGGCATACAGAGATTCTCCCAGAAGTCATTATTCTGGCTGAGTGCTCATCCATCAAGACAACCAAGAACAGGGCGCCTGGTGGCTCAGTTGGTCAGGTGATTGCCTTCAGCTCAGGTCATGGTCCCAGGGTCCTGGGATCGAATCCCACATCGGGCTCCCCCTGCTCTGTGGGGAGCCTGCTTCTCCCTCTGCCTCTGCCCGCCACTCCCCCTGCTTGTGCTCTCTCTCTCTCTGTGTCAAATAAATAAATAAAATACTAAAAAAAAGAAAAAGAACAATCAAGAACAGGGAATTAATAAAGAACCTTCTTATATATATATATATCCAAGTGTTTTCCCATAGGACGTTACCTATCAGCATGAATGTTTTGAACATGCTCTAAGGGCTCAGTAAAAGGGGAAATGAGCATCCCTGCTCTCAGTGATACCCCAGCCTGGTAGGAGAGACACAAACAACATAGGTGAAATGAATGCATTTGTGAGGAAATGACTATGAAATGAATCTGAAATCTACAAAAGCCCTGTAGCACCGTGAATTATTGTTGTTAGGGAAAAACCGAGACTCGGCTCTTGTGATGTGACTGCAGTGCATGGGAGAGATCTCCGGCGTGTTAATCATTTAGTGTAACTATTTTGTGTCCCAAATAATTAATGCAGTTAGAGTCCATGACCTCTGATGATTCTTGCAGAGTGAAAATTCAGAGGTCCTTATCCCATCCGTGTTAAAAAATTCAACTCTCACTAATGTTTGACTTCATTTGAGCACAAGTTGTCATCAGACACCTAACAGAGCTTAGAGCGGCAACAAAGGAGCCCGTGGGTACTCATGTTTTCCATTGTCTTTAGGAGACATATGCTGCTCTTCACTGCATACTCCCCAGTAGGGCATTCCATACACATCTGCAGCATGGTGACTTTTGTCGTTGGAGATGAAGATGTTGTGCTACCCCACTTTGAGCCGGTAAGTACTTAAGCAACCGTGATTTTTTTTTGTGTGTGTGTGTGCCTTTTTTTCCAAAGATTTGGAACTAAATCACATTCCTGTCTTTTATTCAACTTACCCATTTATTTTATTTTATTTTTTTTTTACCTTTTAAAACTGTTAATTAAGTATATCCTACAAGAAATTCCTCCCCAATGGCATGTACAATACACAGTCTAAACTCTGTAGGGATACAAATAAAATAATTCTCGTTTTTCTGCAACAACTGCCTTCACCTCTGCTCTGTGGAATCCCCTGTCATGTCTGTTAACATTTCAGGTAGATCCCGTAGCATACTGGTCCTTTGGGATGTATAGAGGATCAGTACAGGCCTTTCCATTAGTTTAAAATTGTGGTATCATATGTTCCTTGTACCCTCTTCCTTGGCCTAAGGAATTTGGAGTGTTTGACTCTGGGATTCAAGGAGGGAGGATCCATGGAAAATTCTGTCATTCTTGTTCATCTCCTCTTCTCTTGGCCTCTTCTTAGTTTCTTTTTCTCCTCTGTTCTGAAGCATCTGAAAGAAGAAACAAGGTAAATGAACCTAGCATTTCCCCTGAGATTCTGTCTTGGTTTTAGACATCCTCCATAACACATCTTCTTTAGATATGTGGGCCTCTGCTTTTGGGGGGCCAATTTGCATGGGGCATTCCCACTGAACAATTCAGTTTTACACCCTCCCCTGAACCCATGTCCATGTAGCACCTCATTGTATTAACGAGGCAGGATCTTCTCACCCAGTTGGTAAACCTCTGGGCCAAGACAGCAGCAAGATGGCTCAGTAGCTCTTTTATGTTAATGTTGCTGTGGCCCAGACATGCTCAGTCATGAATTCTTGCCTCTCTGGGCGGTGGTTGTGCAGGATTCCCTATGGCTGCCTCCTCTCTGCTGTGCTGTTTCTCACCAGTCCTCTCCTTCCTGTTCAATAGAAGGAAGATCAACAAGCCCACCTTATAAGTGCATGTCTCTTATTCCCTTAATTATGTTTATTCTGCTTATTTTAAATTCTTGTTTAATCTTTTCTTTGTTTTCTTTAAAAAAAGAATTCTGCTTTAGGTAGTATGGACTATCCAGTTTGTCTCTTTCTTTAGATGACTTAACTTCATAGGTGTTTAGTTATTTTGGTCTGTGAACCCATCTGTCCCTGGGGTTATCAATTCCTCCATCTTGTAAAAATTATTGGACCTGAAAGCCAGGCCCTATTATTCTTCAGTTCTAATGAAGAAGCAAAAGATAGACTAGTCCAAGAGCAGAGAGACTCAAGCTCCTCAGAGCCATACAGGATCACTCCCAGTGCTGCCTCTTGACCAGACAATTTTTCTGGTCATAGCTTCACGTCAGGGAGAAACACCAAGCTTTCTCTAGGCTTTCAGACGTTGGGGGAGAAGGTAATAGAATGGTAAATGCATTAAGGGGGCAAGTCAGTTGCATCTGTCTTCATCAGCAGGAGATCTGTACTTGTCTAGGCATTGGGCCATTCCTCAAAATTTCTGCAGGGAACTAAGGAGCAATGATGGCACCATGGTGCTCCCTAGGAAAGGAGCAAAAACACAAAGTTTTGCTTCAACTTCACCCTCTTCATGCTGTCTGAAATCACCCTCTGCTCTGGGCAGCTCATCCTCTACCCACCAACTACCCACTACACACCAAGCAAAAGAATTTTCAAACTCCTCAGGGTTCTCTTCCTCCTCTCCCACTTTCTCCCCCACCCCTACACTGACTCTCTTTTTGGTTTTGACCTACAGATTTGCAATTTGACATCCAATTTCTTTCTTCCACCAGCTTTATTGAGGTACAACAGGCAAATAAAATTGTAAGTTATATAAACTGTACATCGTGGTGATTTGATATACATAAACATTGTGAAAGGATCCCCACCATCTAGTTAATTAACACAACCATCACCTCACATATCTTTTTTGTTGTTGTTGACAACATTTTTTTTGGGTGACATTTGAGTTCTATTCTCTTCACAAATATCAATTACACAACACAGTGCTATCAACTATAGTCACTATGGTATACATGTAGATCTTCAGACCTTATTCAACTTACAGTTGAATGTGTGTACCCTTTTACTAACCTTTCCTTAGTTTTCCCACTCCCTAGCCCTTGACAACCACTTTTCTACTGTCTGTTTTTGAGTTTTTTTGTTTGTTTTTAAATATTCCACATATAACTGATACCATGCAGTATTTGTTTTTCTCTGTCTGGTTTATTTCACTTGGCATAGTGCCTTCAAAGTCCATCTATCCATATTGTCACCAATGGCAGGATTTCCTTCTTTCTCATGGCTAAATAATATCCCATTATCTCTGTGTGTATGTATGTATGTGCGTGTGTATATATATATTATATATATGTGTATATATTACACATATACACTACAGCTACACACACACACACACACACTGCATCTTCTCTATCCATTCATCCATTGATGGACACTTAGGTTGTTTCCATTTCCCGGCTGATGTGTATAATGCTGCAATGAATATGGGGATGCAGATATATTTTCAATGTCCTGTTTTCATTTCCTTTGTTATACACCCAAAAGTAAGATTGCTAGATTAGATGATAGTTCTATTTTAAATTTTTTGATGAATTTCCATACTATTTTCCATGTCCCTATCTCCTTTTTGCTTTTATTGTCTCCTCAGAGTCCATAGCAGGAGGGAGCCAGAAGCAGGAGGGAGCCAGTTCACCCTCTTATCTTTTTAATCTTTATCACTCCCTCCCTGAACTCTTCTCTGCCCATCAGTTCTCCAATCCCACACAATTTTTTCAAAGTAATTCCTAGACATCCTTCAGAACTAAGTCTGGGTATTAATACTGTGGCAAAATTTCCCCTGGCTCCCAATATGAGGTAGGTGTTCTTCCCATGTGTTCCCACTACAGCAGGGATTATATCCCTTGTTTATATCTTTGAGATCATAGACCCTAGGAAAATGCTTTGATTAAGCAAGCGTTTCATAAATAACTATTTAATCAACCATATAGAAGAGGTTTACTCTATTAACTGAAATTAAATTTTTGTAAGCTTAATTACACTTAAATAAAAAAGAAAGTGAGGCTGGCTGCTCTGCTTTGTCTTCACAGGAGAGCTACCGATTTACAGAGCAGTCTCTAATGATTTTGAAAGCTGTTGGAAATGTGATTGTTAGTTTCAAAGATAAGGGTAAACTCTCCGTGGCTCTGAAGGATTTACAAGCAGCTCACTATCCTATACCCCTCCACAATAAAGAACTAACTTCACAGCACTTCAGGGTAAGCACATTTAAGTTATGATGTTTCTAGAAGGATACTTTCTATTTGAAAAAAAAACTTATATTAGGTGATCCCCAAAATTTAACCTTTAAAAAGACTTACATACATTTCCAAGAGAAAGAGAAAGAACTTGCAACTGCATGTTTTCTAAAGTGGTATCTAAGAAAAAGGGAGGGAAAGAGTTTATTCCTTCATTTTCCATAGAGAGAATTAAGCCTTGCTTTTGTAATTTGTATTTGCCCTTATAGTATCTTGTATTCTATCTGGCAACGCTACCTGGGACACAATCACTCCTAACTGAGAACTGCTCACTTAGAGCATGAATAATCTGCAAGAAATACCTGCCATGATTTACTCTTCAACCAATCTGATTTCCTCCCTTAAGTGAACTCTGTTATCCATTCTTGAAGGTGATGGCTCTAGATGGCTTAAGACGGTGTTCACAAGCTCTAAAAATAAGCAAATAATTAAACCATCATATGACAAGAAAGCTATGGTCTCCCCTTCTACAGCTTGCCCCTAAGGCCATAGCTGGTATTCAACATCTCTCTCCTCTACCACCCATTCTAGATTTCCCCTTTTTTCCAGCCAAAGCTCCAGCTGTTCTGGTTGCCCGGTGGGTGACCTAGACCTTCAATCCTGATGAGCACAAGACCTTGATTGCCTTACTCTTTTCAGGCTGTGATTAATCATTCACTGCGGAAGCACCAAGAAGTGTCCCAGCAAATTCAGACATAATTCTTCCTGTCCCCATTATGCAGCAGAAACCCTAGTACTTCATGACAATCAGGGTAAATTCTCCCCCCACACCATTATATTTGTTCCTTTTTTCCTATTTGTATACCAGAATGAGAAGCTCAAAGCAACCAGGCATATATCATAACTTAGGTTTATTGTAAATCATATTGTGTTCCCTGATGCAAACATTCCTTGCCCTCCATCCCCAGGAGTTAGGTCCTCCAATTTAGCAAACTGCGTGTTGGGACAGAGAACACTAATTATTGCAAATGGACCACTGGAAATAATGGTGAGAGAGGCCAATCCTACTTCCAATCTTTGAATCCCAGGCCTGTATGTCTTAGATTTTACAGATATAGCAGTGGATGTTGGCCTTTGGTTCTGTTCATATATACCGTGCCCTGGAGATACCCTGTCAGTTCTCCAGGATGTCATCTCCAGGCTGGCCCCTTAGCTGAGGCTTTTATATGCCGTTCCAGTTTGCCAGGAATTTTATCAATTCTTTCTATGGTATATATTAGGACCATTGAGTCCCAAACATTCTCCAGTGGTTAAATCTCCTCCGTATAATGAGACCCTTGGTCCAAGGGGGATGTTAAGTTGGATCTGATGTTTGTAAATCAGATTTTCTGTAACCCCTTGGGTAATAATGCTGGCAGAGGCACCAAGGAAAGAGAAAGCAAACTCATATTTGAGGTAGGTGTCAATGCTAGGAAGGATGCTTGGGGACAGGAAGAATTATGTCTGAATTTGCTGGGACACTTCTTGGTGCTTCCGCACCTCCTTGATAGAAGCCCACTGAACTAAACTTGCCACCTCGTGCTGACTGGAATCCCCAGAGGATGATATTGTATTAAAGTTTCTGCTACTGACAGATTAGACTGCTAAGCCTGGGTGAAAGAGAGCCCAAACTATTGGAACCATTCGTAGTTCCTGTCCCTCAGTACTTGTGCATGAGTCTGTTGTTGCTAGGCCAGATCTAATATGTAAAGGACCTTTGTGCATGCTTCACTTACACAGAAGGGAGCTATTTTGGTAATGAAATACTTTAAATTTTTAAATATTTTTATACTTTTGTATTATGTAGTTATGTGACATTTCTTCAGAGCCACATCCCATAAATCAATACATTTCAAATTTGTCTACCATAAACAATTCCAGATGGATCAGTTGCAGCATACTATAAGTATCCCATAGATAAGGACTCTCTCACTAGTAAATAGCATTAGTGTGTTTTCTGGGAGGTCCTTCATTATCATGCTTACAAAACAATTGGTGCTCAAATCTCCCACAGATCTTTCTCTTGCTTTGGATCCTGCTCAAAGCTGATGGCCTTGTAAGTCACTCAGTAACTGCATTGGAATAATATTCCCCAAAGCAGAATATTCTATCACCAACTCCAGAGAACACTATCAAGGATTGGCCTCTTTCTTAGTTGCAGTGTCTTATCCTTTACTTTAGAGGGGATGTTCCAGCATGCCTAATCCTCTGGACCCCTGAAATCACTGGTGTGGTGAATCCATGAATCTGTGTGAGGATTATTCCCCACTCTCTAGCATGCACGTGTCTTAATCAGGAAGTCAGAGTAATGGTCCCTTCCTGCCCACAGGTCTGAGTTCACTGTGGTCATCAACATCCACACGTAGCCCAGAGTGACGTCCTGTAGAACACCAGAGTGATGTCCTGTAGAACACCAACATGAACACTTAAATGTAACAGAGAGTAGGAGGATTAACATAATCATGTATTTTTCTTATTTTTATCCTAGACGCTGAAATACTTAGAGCATTTTATTAGCATGTCACAAAAAACACATCTAACTCATTTAAGTCATAACAAGGAGCTGGATGTGCTAATTTCTTATAAGAATATAGGGAAATCTTGACACCCAAGGATAGGAATGACTCAGTGCGGAACTTCAAAGAGGGGATAGACAGCCCTTTGAACGTATCTTCTTCATTTTGTTTTTCTCCTTATAGACTTGTTATCTCTACTCCTAAGTTCATATCATGGAAAAACTGACTCCTGACTTACATCACTTTCCCATATGAGTCCAGTTTAGAATATCTTGATCCTGATCTCAAATTATTCAACCAAAGTAACAATGATTTGCTCAGCTTGGGTTAGGTGGTTTCTTACAGGCTTATCCACCATTGTCAGTTGATGGGGCAGTTATAAATATAGATTATGAGATTAGGTTCCCAATATGGGGAGGCACCCCTCTGGAGTAGTCAGAAAATGTGGACTAAACAGGAAGTACAATAGTCATATGTCTTTGAAGAGCACTGTATTTCACCAATTCTAAGATGCACATTTCTTTTCACACTTTAACATGAGAAGGAAATTAGAGTGTGTCTTATAATTGGTGGTTCCTTATAATCATTACTGGACAGGTAGCCTTCAGAATTCTCTACACACACAGGGACATGTTCATAAGGGTTCATACTGTTACCGCTTCAAAAGAAATATGTGTATTTTTTGGACAAAGGCCTAATCCTTGTGGGAAGAGAATTAAATGACATTAGAGAGCCTCTCAAAAAAACATGAAAGCAGAGGGATTTTCCCTACACCAGACTGACACCCCCCCCCTCCCCTGAACCCCTCCTCCCACTGAGGCACAGGGAAAGAGAGAGAAGGAGAGGAGAACCTGGCTAAAAATCACCTCAAATGGTGTCCCAGGCACCTTACATAATCCACCAAGTACATTACTCCCTGTGAACAAATAAATAGCTAAAAGTAAGCCAGCAGCAGGGTACTGGGGCTTGGTGGTTACTCTCAGTGGCATGAGTAGATAAATGGAATCCCTCAGAATTTCAAGATAAAAACTATGAAAAAACTTGGAAGAAGGAATATGTGTTCTGGTTATGGTCTAAAAACCTTCCATGGGTCCTCTTTGGTAGGATCAGGAATAAGCCAGCACCAACATTTACTGAATGGGGGTCGGTGGTTTGAGTGAAACCCCAGGGACAAAAGTAGAATGCACTCTAGGCAATGGTGCATCTTCAAAGCTTGACAACATAAAGGACAAAATTATATAGGAAAACACAGATGTTAAGTATTTTCAAAAAGTGATTTGCAAGAGTAAGAGTTTGAATATAAATGTTTTCAGAATACTTAACCAACTTATGTGGCTTATTTTATTTTTTCATGTATGTTTCAGTGTGATGTATGACAAAAAAGCTCTGTCTAAATAAATCTACAAGAGGGGCGCCTGGGTGGCTCAGTCGTTAAGCGTCTGCCTTCGGCTCAGGTCATGATCCCAGGGTCCTGGGATCAAGCCCCGCATCGGGCTCCCTGCTCCGCGGGAAGCCTGCTTCTCCCTCTTCCATTCCCCCCTGCTTGTGTTCCCTCTCTCGCTGTCTCTCTCTCTGTGTCAAAATAAATAAATAAAATCTTTTAATAAAGAAATAAAAATAAAAATAAATAAATAAATAAATCTACAAGAGTTTTTTCAGTAGGAAGTAAATACTCAGATGAAAATAAGAAAGTGATAAAAAGTCTAAGCAACATTCTTTTTTGGTAATACATGAAACAATAGTGTGTCTTATAGTGGATGGTGTTTTAGAACCAGTGAAATATAGTATTTAACTTGCTTAAACACAAAGGCCATATTTTTCATCTTATGCTATATCTCTTCAATCAGTTATATTCTGATTGAGTGTACATTATAAACATTATAGTGATTAAATTTTATTAAATTAGAAATGGTAAGGTGATAAATAATTTTGCTCTCTTCCTGGGTGAATGAGACTTCAAGATCTTCTGTTATATTGTGCATCTGAAAAATATGTATTTTTATTTTTAGAGTATTTAAAGTTTTATACTTTAATTTGAATACACTTCAAATGCATTCTGTGCTCTCTAAATGTAACATTACCTGGCAATGTTATTTTCTTGGTTTAGAAAACGTTAATGTTATTTTCTTGGTTTAAAAAAATGGACTAACATATTTTATCTTTTTCAGGTTTTTCATATTTCTTTATGGCGTTTAATGAAAAAAATTCAACTAACAAAACTTCCTCCCAACTTTAAATTTGCATTTCGTGCTATGGTTTTGGATTTGGAGTTACTCGATTTCTCCTTAGAAGAGGTTTCTTTAGGTACTGAATAATTTAGATATTTGTTTGACAAAGGACTTTCTAGCCTTATAGAAGAGAAATAATTTGAGAAAAGCACAAAGATTTTGTGGAGTAGGTAGACTAGGTCTATACCAAACAGGTGGAGAATTCAAGCTGTGCTCTGGGAAGCCCATGGTCTCCAATGATCTGCCTTGTGTCCCCAACTTCACATATTTCCATGGAAGCCCAGAATTCCCCTGTTTTATTTGTTTCTTCCCTGAAAGACTATG